>NC_060953.1:19519271-19683248 GCF_022045245.1 Lucilia cuprina | reverse complement strand
ATTTCAAATCATCAAGATCATCAAGAAAGAATTGGAAATCTTAAAGAAAATTTGTCACAAAAAAGTAGTTAAAAGTTTTTGAGTCGTAAATGAAACCTTTTTATATTTCATTTTTTTGTTTTTTCTCTAAGTGAGACAAGTAAATAATATTCATAGATAGAATGTACAACATTGGCATTATAAAATATATATAAATGTTTTAAATATTCGTTTGTAGTCCTTTAAACTCTGAAATCCTTTTATAAGGACATAAAAATCGGAGTACGCAATTCTATAAGAGTAATTTATTTTCACATGCTTATCAACTTTTTCATGTTTGAATGCTTTTTTCAAAATTGTTACAGGGTGTATATGAAGAAAATTATTGTTAAAAGCAATAATAACATCTAGTTTCCTTTTATTCGAATAACCGAATAATTTTTAATTATCCGATTATTAACCGGCTAACGTAAAACCTCAAATAATTATTTGTCGAATAAACCGAATAAGACAAAAACCCGAATAATTGAATACCCTAATTTATACCCTACAACACTTTTGGGGGGAGGGTATATTGGGTTTGTGGTGATGTTTGTAACATACAAAAATATACGTCCTATACCCACCTTAAAGTATACTATTTGGCTTAGAATCGTTTTCTGAGTCTAATGGTTAAAATTGATCCATTATTTCACCTCGCCCCCATACAACAAAACCCCCCGAAAAGGGCTTCTCAGTTCATAATTATGTTAAATATATAAATGTATATTGATAAAAAGCGACACAACTAAGTTTTATACAAGTCTTGATGACCTCGCCAAATTTCATAAAGATCGGGCTTCATTTGACCTAAGCTTCCATAAAAAGTCCCCTTCAGAAAATTACTTCAATGCCCAAAATTAAATATCACAATGAAATTCAGCACAATGAAATTCAGCCCCCATATAAAGCCTTTTTCAGAAAATTAGTTTTTTATTTATAAATTGATCAAATATATCCTAACGAGGTAATATTTATTATGAGAAATAATCACATTCAATATTCATAACTGGTGTAGGATATCATATGGTCGGTCACGCCCGACTATACTTTCTTACTTGTTATTTTGTCATTCCATGTGTAACACATCAAATTATTGTTCAACGATTTCTCATTGTCTACATACAAATGTACTCGTTGTTCGTTGTTTACAAACAAATGCACAAAATTTCGCATAAGTCATAAATTCTGAATGTTCCCTTTAGAAAATGACTTTAATGCTGATTACTGGCTTCAAAATAATTAACAAGTTTTGTATGACCCCAAATACATCTAATTTTGTTGGGATCGGTCCATATTTGACCTTACCCCCCAAATAAGGTCGCCATCAGAAAATTATGAAATTCGACATGATTAAAATCTGTATTAACCAAAATAATTATACCAAGTTTTACGGGGATCGGTCTGTAATTGACCCTACCCCTCATAAAAGGTCACCATAAAAATTCTACGAGGATAAGTCACTTAAACGCTAATTACTAGATCAAAAACGCGAATTTCTAAATTCGACATAAATATGATTTGTATTAACCAATATCGTTCTACAAGATTTTACGATGATCCGTTAATAATTGATCCTACCCCATAAAACATCTTCTCCAAAAAATTACAGAATATGTTGTAAATACTAACAAAAATTCAGTTTATGTTAAAAAATGGACAAACATGGTTTGTTTTTAAAAATTTAACCTTTATTAATGGACCTCTTTCAAATATTACCTTGATGTTAATATTAATATCGATATATGATAATAAAATATTCATAAATATCAAAGTTTATTTATATGGCAATGATTTGATGGTTGGTATACAAGATTAGGCATAGCCGAATATAACACTCTTACTTGTGAATTTTAGTTTTTTATGTGCATAACTGGGAACTTTTTTTAAACGCGAGATTTTTTTGTTTCAATTCTGTTTTACTGTCTACAAATTATAAAAAAAATATACGATATAACTATTTCTTCTCAGCAAGAAAGAAGATATCTGCCCATTTAATCATTAATCGAAACTGCAAACTGGATTTTTTGACTATTTTTAAAGAATTTCCATATTGGGGCCAGCCTAATGTACATCTACATGTTTATAAATATACATACAAAATAATGGAATGTAAAATACTGACAAAATGACATTTTTTTAAATTTAAAAATGTGAAGTACGCAAAACATAAGATATAAAAGAGAAATGCATAAAACATGAGTGATAGATAATAATTTTTTTTATTTTTCATATCTACTTCGAAAATATCAGTTTGCACAAAACTTTACCTAAATATTCCAAGAGAATCAAAATTAAGTATATATGTATTTTATAGGTATATGGTATTTATACCCTACACCACTAAAGTGGGAGGGTGTTATGCTGATGTTTATAATGCCCAAAAATATTGGTCCTACAACCAACTTAATGTATACCATTCGGCTCAGAATATCTTTCTGAGTCTATTTAGCTATATCCGTCTGTCTGTCTGTGTATCCATGCAAACGTTATGCGCACTCTATAGATAGCAATTTCATTTGATGTAATTTGGCACATACTCTTTTTTTGGTCCAAGGACGAACGGTATTGAAAAAGGTTGAAATCGGTCTTTTATTTCGTTTAGCACTCATACTTACAACCGTACACTCCGAATAGAGCCTTTGGGCTCATAATTACGTTTAATGTCATATTTTGCCAACAAAAATCGTCAAAACTTAGTTTTATAAAACTCTTAGTTTTATAAACTTTAAGTTAAGTGACAGTACTGATTTTTGTATTGATCGGGGCTCATTTGACCTTAGCCCTCATACAAACTCCCCTTCAGAAAATTACTTGAAGGTCAAAATTAATTTATAAACACTAATTACACTATTAAATTCTACACAAATACTTGAAGTAGAATAATTAAAAATATTCCAGAATACAGTTAAAAAACAAATTAAATGCTTTATTTAAAAAAATAATAAACCACACTTTTAATATACTGACTGGTGTAGGGTATCATATGGTCAGACATGCCCGGCTTTACATTCATACTTGCTTTAATTTAGGGTAATTCCAAAATTCAACTGTCAAATAAGTATGAATATATACATATATTCTACTCTTATTTATCACTAGGTTTTAATGAAATATTGTAAAAATGTTAAAGTAAAGTGTACAGAAAGAAGGGTATATAAGTTTTGGTATAAAGGAATATAGAGCTGCATTAATTTCGCTTTTAAGTAAACATTGTTATTTACAAAATTGTACATGTCTTTACAATTTGAGATGTTTGTAAACAAGAGTAAAAGTATTTTCAGCTAAAAAGAACAACGCATTAAGTTTGTCCAAATAATTTATATTGCAATAAAGGTTAAAGGGAAAATAAACAAGTAAGAGTATTATATTCGGCCATGCCGAAAATTCTATACCCATCATCAAATTTTGTGCTTACTTTAGATAGTTATGTGCGTTAAAGTCATTTTCTGAAGCGAAGCTTATATGGCCGGTAGGGTCAATTATTGGTCGATCCTTATAAAATTTTACAAAGATATTTAGGTTTCTATAAAACAAGTTTATGCCGATTTTCATTGCTATAGATGCTTCTTTTAAATAGTTATGTCCGTTAAAATCATTTTCTAAAATTACCTGCATCAACTAAGAATTTCTGTGCAAAATTCGAATGAGGACAAGAATATGAGTTGATTTGTAAACTATAATTTTATATATATGTATATATTTCAAGTTAAGAACCAACTTACCTTTGTTACTTTTAAAAAAATTTTACATTATCAAATTTTCTGCAATATAGATTTCTAATAATTTTAAATTCATATATTCGGGCCTTTTTAATTGTGATTAAATTTAAATCATTTATTTAAAATATAATTAATTATAATAATTTAATTTTATAACAAACTTTTATTCAACTTGCAATATTAGTTTTTAGTTTTTAATTTTAAAATTAACTTTAAAATTTAATTATTGTTTGTAAATTGTTTAAAATTGTTAAAAAAAAATTAGTTATAGTATAAGTTATTTTACTATTAAAAAAAAAACTTTAGAAAAGAAGTAGAAATAGTTCGTATAAATAAGATTTTACTTGTTGTTGACATTATTTAGATTAAATGTGGATAACATTTCTTTTGCTAACTCAAGTAGATTAAAGTTATAAGTACTTGTTATACAAAATATATATTTTCGTGTCAAATTATAAAACACTTTTAAATATGTATGTAATATGTCTTTACGAATGCATGTACTTGTCAGCAGATGATGTGTATGTAATTTTACTAATACTACTTCGTATGGAGGACCGTTTAAAATGTTAAAAATATATCCGATATTAATGCAAATTCGTTATATATTGGGGTTATAATTTTGAATAAACAATCTTCAAATCATGGGTCAGGAGCAGTATTCTCAGATTATTTCATCAGTATTCTGAAAATAGGTGGAATAGCCTAGACACATGTAAAAGCGCCAAGCCTTTAAATGATATGTCGAGGTTGATAGCAGTAATAACAGGACACTGGACGATAAGCATACATTTCAGGTAATTTTCGGAAACATCTATTTGTTACAAGACAAATCTCACAATTCTTATCCTTGAGATTTATGGACCGATCCTCATAGCATTTGATAAAGATTTTGGTTTCAATAATAAGTACTTGTTATGTCAAATTACATTGCTATGTTGATATTTTGAAGAAAGTTCAGACGTTATTGTAATTTTTAGAGTAAAACCTTATTTGTCAATTATGGGCCGATCATCAATGAATTTGAGAATGATATCATATTTGTTATATAGTTATTTTTTATGAGCAGTAGGGTCAATTATAGACCGAAGCTCATTAAAACTGACAAATTCTGATGCTAATTGTAATTTTTATCACCGTTTAAGTCCTTATCTGAGTGAATCAAAATTTTCCATTTTCAATCTCAATATAAAGTACATCAACCAAAAATATTTTCAGCTCTCTAGCTGAAGTTACCGTGTTTTCAAGAAACAAATGCCTGGAACGTCATAGAATTTTTCGAGGACCTTATATGAAATATATATACTTAATTAGACCAATATTTCGAAGTGTTAAAAACCAAATAATAACCAAATCGAACGGAATAACCAAATCGAACGGAATAACCAAATCAATATAGTACCGAAACTATATCACTTTCTTTAGATTACTCATGGTTACATTTTATTGTATGACCACGTCCGACTACGGTTTCTAATTTTTTTGTTATGATATATAAACTTTTTGAGCACCTCTATTGTAAACACATTCATACACACAAAAATGTATAGTTTGACTAGCTTGAATCAAGTATAAAAAATACAATTATTTAACGTATGAATGTATTTATGCAAACAAATTCCGCAAAACAATCACATAAAAATAGGTTTTTGAAGTAGTAATTGATGTCTTGACATTCGTTATTTCATGCAACTGAAAGGTGAGTAGTCCATAAGACAGTTATTCCAACAAACAAACACAGTGTTTATATTGAGTGCTAATTGATTTGGTCTTAAGATGCAGCCACAAACATAAAACGATTGTTTGGGTGGTAAAGAGTTCGTGTTCGTCTCACAATGCAACTTTATAAAATAAACAAATCCAAATCACGACTTATGTAGTTAAATTATATAAATATAAGAAAGATACACAATCACACACACACTTTTACTTAATGCAGTAATGATGTGGTTTTTTGATTGAATGCGTTTAATTAAAATCCAAAAACTTTAAAGATACATTAGTTTAAATTGTTAAGGTGCTATAATTTAAACTTAAAGGGTACAATTATTTTTGTTCTTTTTTTTTGTTAGTTACTGTTACGATAATAACGAAAGTTCCAGGAAAAGGACTGACTATGCTCGCCGAAATTGCACAATAAACTAATGTGAATTGTATAAAATGTTTACTGCATGTTTTAAAACAAAATTCAGTACTTGTTTTGTTTGGTTATTTTGGCAATGAGTATTTTTAATGCCTTTTTTGGTTTTCCTTTTAACAAACATTTCATCGTCATCATCACCATCTTCTCAGCATCATCCTCCTGGTCGGTTACTCACGCAGTTCAGACATTGTTGGAAACAGCCAAAATATGTTTTATTTTTCGTTGTTTATAGTCGGTGTTTTTCTTTTTTGTTGTTGTTCATTCTAAAACAGTGGTTGGGTTTGGTTTTGGGTTTGTCGGTTTTCCTGTTTAATAAAAATGCGCAATTTTCATTTTCATGGGAGGCTTAATAGATGAGAGAGAATGATATTTTTCCTTATTTTTCATTTGTTTAAATGTTTGTTGAAGGCATTGCTGCACTCGAGTGCATTTTAATTGATTTTTTTTCTGCTATTCATTGCATGTGTAAAATATATATGTATGTGAGAGTATGTATTTTTTATGCATGAATGCATGCATGTGTGTTAAGTATCATTATCAGCAGGAGCATCATGCCACTGCCACCAATATTACTGCAAGAGTAAGAGTACTGTTTCTCATTGACGTCCTTATGTACATATGAATGTATGAAGATTTGTTTGTGTAAATAATAAACATAATGAAAATGTCAGTCATAACAAGAGCATTGTTTAGAATGGAATACATGAATGCATGAATTTATGTGTGTATGTATGCATTCATTGCATGTGTTTTTGTTTCGAGAGTATACACTTGTTTTTATGCATGTATGTATGCATTTATAAATGCATGTCTCGTGCAGAAGTGTAAGCCATATCATTTACATCGGGGCGTATGAGCAACAATTTGAGTTGTTTTTCTCATTTATACGCTGTGCTGTATTCTCTGCTTTGAGTGAAAGAGAATTTTACTCATTTCATTGATGTAAATGGATTCTGTCTTGTTGTTTGTATTGTTACAATTTTACTGTGTTGTTTACTTTTCAGGTCATGTGTACGCTGGTGTTAGTAATTATTTGTTGACTTTAAATTCATACATACTCTCATACACAGTACATATTTAGATTATTAAACTGTCTGGGGATTGAAATGTTAAATTGTGTTTTTATGCAAATCAATTTAACAATTATGTTTTCTTAAATTGTAACAATATTTTTGAAATCTAAGAAGACAAATATTCCTCAAATGTTATGAAAGACATGCATATTCTAATTTAAATTTGAAATTTAAATACTTAATCATTATTAGAAGTTGAATCTGTTAACTGATTTTTATTTAATTCTCTGATTTTAAATTAATCCAAAATAAAGTCTTCTGCAATGTCCAATATCTAGAAATCACATGTACCCTGTGATTTTTTTATTAAGACCATGTTTCTTTCGTTTTAGCAAAAAAAATCGCAATTATTTATAAATTTTTGCAACCTAATTCCTAATGATTGAACCTCATCTAAATTTTGTCTTCCGATTTGGATGAAATTTGCGAGTTTAAGTTTTGACGTGTGATTTTATGGGATCACTGGGGTGATGTTTCTTAATTATTCTCTAAAGGATAACCTTATTGGCAGTATGGATATTAGAATCAAACAACAAAAAATCCTGTATTTGGATTTTTCAAAACTTTTTTGGAATTTCAAAATTTAATTTTTAGTTTACTTTCTCAGTGAAAAACTCTTAATATAACTATAACATTTTATTTAAATTTTTTTTTCGTTTCTCAAGCTTATGCAATTTCTTTTAAGGACTTTACATAGGGATGTGAGTGTAATATCTATCAAATTTTTTTCCAATATTTGGTAATTACCTTTTCTCTATTTTTTCAAAACAGTCGTTTTTATTTTATAAAGTTCCAGAATTTTTTTCTTTTCGTCATAAGTGGTTATAGAGGGTATATAAGCCTGTCAACACTTCTGGATCCTGTCCGGATAAAACAAGTTATTTTAAAAATCACAACAATCGGTTCAATGTTTCCCATACAAATATACATATTCCGGTGAACGGATTTATCGTTAATAACTCTATTAAAAATATCGGTGTGAACCAAAATTTTTGCAGATACATATCGTAATATGAAATCCAAAAAGCCCTAAGTCACAATAAACTAATTTTTCAGGTGAAGCAAAAACCTTCTAAAATGATAAATAAACCAAAAATGTTCAACATTTTATAAGCTTATGCTATGTATACACGGTTGTTAGATCTTACAACGTTGGCAGTATAATGTGCAGAAAATGTCTAATAATACTGTCAACTTACATATTTTGTCTTTTATATTTTGGGTCATGCTTTTTCTGGCAACGTTGCAAAAGAAAATTTTTAAGTTCAGACGATTATTAGACATTTTCTGAACATTTTACTGACAACGTTGTAAAAAATGAAATCTTCCTAAATGTCAAAAATAGTAAGTATAAACGGTATAGATTTATAAAGAGATTTTAAATGAAATCTAGTAGATTTCGGTCATGTATAAATGGGGTATAAGTTTTTTAAAAACAATTTAATTTAATTGCTTTATCATCTACAAGGATACAGTAAAGTCCTTAGATAACTCTTTTAAAGCTATTTTAGATGAAAAAGGTATTAAAGAAAATTTTGATTTACACATTTCCATATTCACATGATAATGAATTCCATCTGTGTTTAACATGGGATATTAACTTAAACTCTTTACCGCCTTGGTTTTTAACAAAATATTGGAGCCCTTTTGTTTTTCATTCGATTTATTGAAAATCTTTACATATTTGCGTAATTTTACCGGGTTTTTATAAACATATATAATTGTACATATATGTATTATATAAAATAAGGTAATTTCAAAAACCGGTTATTCGATATAAAAAAACCGTCTTGTCGAATACTTAGAAAATATGAAATATTCGAAACCGGTTAGTTTTTAAATGTTAAAAAACCGGTAAACCGGTTTTCGGTTTTTGAATACTCTATTAAAAATTCAAAAGAAATTTAAAATTTTCATAAATTTTAAGGTAATTTTAGAACATAGCCTTTTAGAATTTCTTTGATATGGACTTCGATTTTAATTGTGGGAGTGTAAAATTTAGCACAAACATGTATTATAATACGGTGCATCATAATTATTCAAAAAGTCGATTTCGATTTTTTGGAACATAGGGCTTTTTGGATTTCAGATGACGACATGTACATTAGAGATATACCCACTGTTGTTTTTTAAATATTAAAAAAAAATTGTATCAAAAAATAAAAATTTAATCTACAAAACAATTGTCTAACTTTATTCAAATGTCTTATTACACACAGTGCTAAAGCTCAGTTTCGAATTAACACCCTCTTGTTGCAAATAAGTATGTAATTGACTAACAAAATTTACTAGATTATTTTCGTTTTTATCACAGTAAATCGATCTCATAACTTCACTGTAATAATTAAGTACAATTTATGATACTAATAAACGATAAATGTATAAATATGTAAAAATAAATTACTATCAAAGTTTTTCATGCCATATAAAATTTCCGCTTCGTGTCAATAAACGAGTGACATTAAATGACTTTGTAATCATTGTTTGTGAAAAAAAAACTAATTAAAGCGCGTTTGATTTCCATGAACTTGTACATTGAATCTTCATGTTTTGTATATTTTTTAAATATTAACATATGATTTCCAACATCATTTCTGATGTAGGGTACCGGTACGGCAATATTTAAAAATTGTTGTGGCATTATTAGCGCTGATCGTAAGGTTATAAAACTTCACGGGATTAGAATTACATAATACCGCAGTACAAAACATTGACAATGCAAACAATACAAACGACTTCAATGATTTTTAAGTTGTATTTTATATACCTCTTCTCACCAAACAATTTCAAAATCAATCAAAAGCTGATTTTAGACTTTTTCAAATGTCAAAAGTGACATCTCAGTATACTTAGTGACTCCTGTGTGCCCGGAAGAAGTTATTAGCTATTTTTATTTTAAAATATTATTTTGATCAAATACAAAATAAGTATTAAAATCGCATATCTCACAAACTTCAACAGTCATATAAATATGGATGTGCAACTTTGACATCCAGCGGTTATAATAGACTTGGCATCTTCTATATTAAGAAAATATTAAATCAGAATAACTGAAAAAGTTAAAGTCCTCAAATGTTATCATATCCAATATAGTATTATTAAGGATAAAAAGCAGGCGGACTAGCAGCGGGGGCGTCGCACCTCCCACATGATGTTAATAAAAAAATTTGTTTATCTTGGAAATTATTAGAAAATCTTAAAATTTTGTACGAAGAACTTTAACAACTATCTAAATATTTTGAATAATCAATTGCCGGGCTACCAATAGGAGGAGCGACACTTCTCATATGAATTAAGTATAAAAATTCATTTATGTGAAAATGTAGAACAGATTGGGCGGATTGGCGCACTTTTCATAGGTTACATTTAAATCTTATATAACGTTTTGCAAAATCGCGAAATATGGCATCTTTAATATGTAAAAAAAATTATTTGTTAAAAACTATTATACAGTCTAACCCGTTTATAACGAACTCCTGGGGACCAGTCAAATTTGTTCGTCATAAGCAAAGTTCGTAATAAGACGGGTGAATATTATGAAGTTCCAAAAATAAAGTGTCATTTTACGAATTTAAAAGAATATGAATTATAAATTCATTTAATATTCTTTACAAAAAAACACCATTGAAGTTATTTGTTCATATATTTCTTAACAAAATCAGTTTTTGTTTTTAACAAAGTTAAATACTTTCTTATGATTTCAACACATAATTTTGAAGTTCGTTATAAAAAAAGGAAAATTGTATGAAATTGTACTTGAGGGACTGAAAAAGTAGTTCGTTTTATCCGAGGATTCGTAATAACCGAGTTTTTTTATGAAAATAGTTACCAAAATATCGGGACTTGAAACATTGTTCGTAATAACCGAGAATTCTTTATAACCGACTTCGTTATAAGCGACTTTGACTGTACTAAAGTACTATTTTGTTTTCAAACGATTTTAATAAAACTTAGCAAAAATATATAATGAAAAGCTCTATTTACGAAAACAACAAAAAATCGAAATTAACCCTTCAACGTAAAAAAATATATAAATTTGTCAAATTGTTTTGAAAAGATTTTAAAAATGTTTACTTATTTGTCGTGGTTAATTAATTAATGGTATTTAAATAACAAAAATACAAATATTACAGTTGAAATATAAACTGCAATAAATTGAGTAGTGTATAAAATATGTCTACTTAAGTACATTAAAAACTATTGTTTTGTGTACAAACTTATGTATAGTTTACAAATGAGCTCATTCTAACAATTATTAAAATATGTCCATGACATTTGCGATCATTTAATACAAATGTTTAGAAAATCATTGACCGATTGATGATAAAACATTAATCGGTGATTAAAACAATGCCATCAGAACTTGATAGTTATAATTTTTAGTATAAAAATAATTAACCACTATAGTTTTGAATTTAAAAGTTAAACAAAACTAAAAAAGAACAAACGAAATATTAATTCCGGGAGAAAACCAACATGAACTATTCCAAATTTATAGTTTTATTAACCAGTTATTTGCTGATATTTTGCCAACCAACTGCAGCACAATTTGGTGGTATGGGATATCCTTATGGTGGCATGGGCGGTATGTTTGGTTATCCAAATTATGGTTACTATCCTCAATATCCAATGTATGGTTCATATCCCTGCTACACAAGTATTTACTGCGGCGGTGGCTACTATGGTTATGGTGGTTATCCTTATTACGGAAACAGTTTCAGTAAGTTTAGTTGATACAGTGTGCAACAGTATGCCGTTTATAAGTATTATTTGCAAAATCTAGTGTTTTGGACATGTTTCTATTTTTAGGGTCCGGTTTTTCCAGCAGTACTAGCAGTGGTTTTTCTACATCTTTTGCATCGAATGGCGGTTTCTTTGGTTAATCATTATTCATAGTTATCTATTATCATTCATTTCATTAATTTGTTAAATAGTATTTAGTAAATTATCTATTAATAGTTAAGCAATAATAAATTTCGAATTGTGTTCTTAATATGCTGTTGCAAATACAATATTTCAACCTCTTTGAAAATGTTAATAACTTTGTTTTAAATCTTTAAACATACTTCAGTAATCGTTTCTAACTGCTGGCCATTAAAAAATATACGAATAAAATTGTAAAAACTTTGGTGTTATTTCCGTAAATATAAATATAATATACAAATTCGTTAACATTTAACATAAATACAAAATTGATTTGCAAACAATAAATAAATTATTCAACTAAAAATAACAATAAATTCTCTTCATACATAAATTGTCTATATAAAATACTATTTAAATATTTCTTGGCTCCATAATATAGACTAAATTTCATTAGAAGCCTTCCAGCCATACTTTTGTTTTTTCCCTTTGTAGTATTTATCACCTTCATTATTTTTATAGTAATTATTTTTATCGTCTCGTTGTGGTTTCGGTGGTGGACAATAGCATGTCCTTTGCTGAGAGTCCAAATAGGATTTACAGCCTAAAGTTAATGTGCCTGTAAAAAGCATTTTGGCCGCTGCTTTACAACCTTTCATCATAAGATCACTAGCAATAGATTTTTCATAACTATCGCAGTATTTATAAAGGCAACGTTTAAAGTCCAGATCACATAATTCCTTGTCACTGTTGCATGTATCGTAGCAAATGTCGTGCTCATTACAGCATGTTTCCATTTCAACAGCGGGCAAATATTCTGTACTGATGCGTAAACCTAAAGAACCACAACCATCTGCTGTTGGAGTATAAAGTTTATTTTGGACAGGTCGAATTTCTGGAAAATATAAAATATAGATTTTAGAACTACTAAAATTAAAAATATAAAATAAATCAGAAAAATCGGTTCAGAAACTATCAAAGATATTTCGAATTTTGTCCAACGTTATTTTCTTTTGCCAATTATGACAATCGAAATCGCTATCAAAACAAAATTGTTTATGTATAAATATAGTATGAACATAAATTTTATTAGAACCATAGATCTATATCGATACACAAATAATCGTAGTTGCCATATACGGTCCACTTCTGAAAATCGCTTAAACTATCGTGTTAAAATTCGTTGATAAATATATATATATTTGACATAAAAATGATTTGTGTATATATAAATCACTGTTTTTATCTCAATAGGCCTGTATTTGGTCATAGCTCCTATATAAGGTCTACTTCCAAAAATCACTTAAACGCAAATATTTTATAAATAAAGCTATCGTGATAAAATACGACTTAATTATGTTATACATACATACATACATACATACATACATACATACATACATACATACATACATACATACATACATACATATATATGAACCACACGCGATTTTTTCCAGATTAGCCCACATTTGGTCTTAGTTCCCGTATAAGATATTAACATCGTTTGGAAAAAAAATGAATATAATTCATTAAAAGATATACACATCGCATCAAATCTCGACAGGAATATATTTTGTAAATATACAAATCATTCTCCTAATTGTTTGGCATCACTAAATATAAATTTCTCTGGTACTAATCAAAATTAATTCCATATATGGATAAAGAAATTATTAACAGATATTTAGGGCGGATTTCTTAGTCCTCAGTTTAACTAGGCTTAACTTGCTGTTAGATTAAACTCGAAACAAATTTAGGCGGACTTTAACCGATGATTGTGTTTTTCAATTTAAGATTTAAGCTCAGTTAACTTTGTTAGTATTGCCAACTTTTCACTCAAAAACATAAACAATGAACAGCAGTTTTTTGCAAACAATACTTTTGTAAAATGGAAAATTTTTGAAAAATGTTAATTAAACATTTAAAACAATAATAAATAAAACAAAACAAATCAGAAAATTGTAATTTACTTAAAATATTACATTGTTCTTCCGAAATCATTGTTTTATTGTTTTTGTTAATTGTATTTTCTCACTTATAACTTGAGTTTAATTAGCCAATTACACTCAGTTAAACTAAGATAATAAGTAACTTTACTGATAACTGAAAAACAAGAAACGTATTACCAAAGAAAAAAGATTATCTTTATCAAAAAAACGCGCCCTTAGTTTAATGGGTTTTAATAAAAAGTTGAACTAAATGTTTCAATCTACTTTTATAATTTTTGAATCAAGAAATAATATAGTGAATAATTTTTAGTTGTTCTCTCGATGGAGTCGGAATTAAAAAAATAGTTACAGCATTGTGATTACTGATGCAAAAACTTTCTGAAATTATATGATATCAGAAAATGGGTAAACATTGAAACGAATCGTAACGTTACTTACTTAAATCTTTATGGTTATGAGTGAGTGCAACACACTCTTTATTTTGATTTTTTTTTTTTTCAAAAAAAAATATTGGTTAGCTTTTTAATAATATATTAAATTTAAGTAAGCTATCCAAAACAAATATATAACGACATTACTCATTACACTTAATGCATTCATTGCCAACAAAACTTTTCAAAAAAACGTTTCCATTTAGCGACATCTATTGCGTTATAAATGCAATTCGTTTAAGAAAGCTTCTATTGTTGTGTGCGATTGGAACACGTCAAACAATAGCAAAATCAACACGTAATTCTTGACTGGCAACTCTGCTCCAGCGTGTTGTTCTAAAATATATAACTTCCAGTATCATGCGCACAAAAGACTGGAACATCACAAAAACAATGCTGGTGTTACTGGAGCAGCTGATTAAAAAAACATTTGTAAACATTTGTCTTATTAAACACAACAAAAACAAATGTCACAAAATATAAAGTTAAAACAGTGCTAGCAGAAGCAGACAAAAATAAACAACAACAGAGAAAAATATATTCTATGGTTTAGGCATTGGCAAATATGTTTTGACTGACAGTTTATTATTAATTTAATAAAACCTAAATGAATTTTACGTAATTGAATTATGAAATTTCCACTTACCTGGTCCACCGTTTAAGGTTGGACATTTAAATATACATTGTTCCTCCACCGCTGCATCGAAAACTTCTTGTACGGTGTGGAATTTTTTAAGCACTGTAATAAGGTTCTTAAAGACATCACCGAATATGGCTTCTGCCGCTATGATGGCATCGCGTAGATGAGCAATAGTACTGGAACCATAACCGGAGTAGGCGTACGTTAAAAATGTCAGAGCATAAATGGCTATTTTCATATAAGAAATATGCATTTCCGGTCTCTTTAACACCGATTTTTAGTTAAAAAATGTTTGTTTTTTCACTTCAATTGTCTTTCGCTTTCGAGGACTAGTATTGTTTGACTGACGGTATTTTTCATTTGTTTTACTATCAGCTGTTTGTCATTTTATCGAACACGTTTTCACCACTATCTAAAATGTGGTGAAATTTGGATAAAAAAGCTTTCATATCTAGATTGTGTCGTTATTTTTCCTTTTAATTTAAATATATCTCTTTTTGATAAAAAAATAAAAAACGCATAACGTATTTTCATTATTTTAGTACCTTTTTGGGTCCTTTATAACTTTTTAAATAATAAACATAATAAATGTAAATATTTTGGATACATCTTTCAAAATTATGAGACACATGTTTCATGCTTTTTTAAAATTCGGTCTTTTTTGGGTGTAAAAGGGAGAAAACTGTATTTTTGGTACTTCTTTAGCACATTAAGAAAACTTTTTATGTCATATTTATTTAAACAAAATACCACATAAAGAATGTTATCAACAGGCACATCGGTGCCGAGCAATATGTAGGAGAACTATAGGCATGAAATGGGGACTTAGTCCTACTATGACCAATTCTAGCTTATGCTTCAATAATCTGGTGGACTGCTTTAGACAAAAAGTGCAATATCAAACTACTATAAAGAGTTCTGCGTACATGCTGCTTGGAAATAAGTGGTGCAATGTGTACTACTTCAACCAAAGCTCTGGAAACGTTACTAGATATTCCACCAACAGAAACAAATTTAAGATATGAGGCGGCGCTTATAACCGAACGACTCTTTACTTTAGGCGAACTTGCCAAAAGCGGTTATAGGACACGTCATCAATATGTACTGTATACATTGAAAGATTATCGACATGCCTGATCGTATACCAGACACAGAATATGATCAAGCGGAACATTAGATCAAATACCAGTAGGAATCCGTTGTTACACGGATGGCTCTAAATTGGTGAATAAAGTTGGACTGGGGTTCTATATTGATAATTGATATTTCTTAAGATAAAAAAATGAAAAAACAAGTAGGAAAGTATAGTCAGGCATGGCCGACCATATAATACCCTACACCATGAGTATATTTTTAAAATTTTTACATTTTATAAAATTTTTATTTTTTGTAAAGAAACTTTTATGTTGAATATTACCATAATTCCAAAATATTTAAGCCATTTATTGATAAAAAACTAAAATTTCTAAATAAGGCTTTATATAGGTCAAATATGGGTCGATCCTCGGTAAATATGGGAAAAGGATATATTTCTAAATAACAGTTAGTTTTGTTGAGTTTCATTGCGATACAAATGGTTACAAGTCAATTTAAGACGTTTAAGTCATTTTTTGAAGGGGGGTTTGTATGGGGCTAGGGTCAAATATAGGCCGATCCTTACGAAAATCTGCAGTATCATTTATACTTATATAAAACTTATTTGTGCCAATTTTTAGAGAGATAGCAGAATATTTGACGTAATTATAGCATAAAAAGTTCAAATCGGGAGGTACGGTTGTATGGGGGCTAGGTGAAATAATGGACCGATTTCAACAATTTTCAATAGGCTTCGTCCTTGTGCCAAAAAACATGCTTGGTCCAAATTTCATCAAATTATCTTGAAAATTGCGACCTGTACCTTGCGCACAAGGTTTACATGGACAGCCAGCCAGCCGGACAGACGGACGGAGGGACGGACATGTCTTAATCGACTCAAAAAATGATTCTGAATCGATCGGTATACTTTAAGGTGGGTATTGGACCAATATTTTTGTATGTTACAAACATCAGCACAAACGTATAATACCCTCCCCATTATAGTGGTGTAGGGTATAATTATACAATCATCTGGTGATGGCAATTATAATTTGTATTTCTTTAATAACACAGACTAACGATATGTTGTATTGAAAAAGTCCAAAAAACATAAACTTTAAACTTCGATACAATCTAAACCGTTACGAATTTAGAAGTTTTGAAGAACTTCAAACTTCGTATATACACGAAGAATGTGTGTACCGAATTTCATCCGAAACTAAAAGGGTTGTGTTCAAAATCCTACTTTTTTGTTGGACTTGTTATACCTTACACCATATTAGTGGGGAGGGTATATTCGATTTGTGCTGATGTTTGTAACATACATCAGCACATTAAGCTATGTCCGTCCGTCTGGCTGGCTGGCTGTCCATCTAAACCTTGTGTGCAAGGTACAGGTCGGAAGTTTCAATATAATTGGATTAAATTTGGCACGCACGTTTTATTTGACCCAAGGACGAAGCCTATTGAAAATGGTTGAAATCGGTCCATTATTTCCCCTAGCCCCCATAGAACAGAACCCGCCGAAAATGGCTTCTGATCTCATAATTATGTTAAATATACAGATATATCAATAAAATACGCCACAACTTGATGACCCTGCCAAATTTCATAAAGATCGGGCAACATTTGACCCCAGCTCCCACAAATGCTTTATTATGAAAAATAAATCACATTTAATATTCATAACTGGTGTAGGGTATCATATGGTCGGCCATGTCCGACTATACTTTCTTACTTGTTTTAAATTATTGAATAAATGAAAAGGAATACGAAATAATCGCATCTCACTGCATTCAAAATATGTTCATGTTTTTTTTCAATATTATTAATAATTAAAAGTTCTTGGAAGGAAGTTTTAAGGTACTATATTTAAAAAATATGAATGTTTGACTCATATTGTAGACGTTTTGCAAACGACTAATTGGTTTCTGTGCTTGTCACATATTAAAAAGATTTATAATAAAATCCAAAAATAAATCTTACTCAATCGGTTTTTTTCCCACACGTTTCGGCATTTTTTTTTTCAAAGGTTTCAATTAATTAAAACACAAACAGAAATTAATGTGTTTTCGCTAAAGTTTTCATGCTTTCCTTTCTATGTTCACATAATAATTACAAAAATCAAATATACACAAGAGACCTGCCTTAAAAAATCGATTAAACTCTCTAAATGAAAACAGTTGTATTTCTGGACAATATTGAAATATATATTATATTATTAGTCGTCTATGCTATTGTAGTGATTTGTTTCATTGAAAAATCGCGATAAATGCTCTTCAAAGAATATTTGTTATTTGCAAAAAATGCTAAATGTTATAGAACTATTATATTATCGATCTCAAGTCTTTGTGTTTAATCTGATTTTAAATATTATACATTATATAAAATATTGATAAACAACACATTATGTACATACATATGTACATCGAACCGACCCACTCTCTATGGAAAGCAAAAACACGTTTTTGTTACCCCTCTCAAAATTTACCTTGCTTTGTTTTATGATGATTCCCAAAATATTTTAAGTCTAGCGATCGATTGACGATGATTGGGCCTCTAATTATCCATTTTGTACCATTTATAATTTATTTCCAAAGTTCAAAGGACTACTTACTTTTCTATAAATTAGTCTATTGAATAGTCTATGAATTAGTCTTTTGGTTATTTACTGCCTATTTTATTATCTAGTATTTAAAGTCTAGTCTATATATTATTCTATATGTATATAAAAATGAATGTGGGCGACGTGCCACTCCCACATTCAAAATGAATGTTAAAATTCACATTTTTCAGAAACTGCAAAAGTTAGAGTCCTTAAATTTTGTATGGACAACTTTGAAATCCATACAAATATTTTTGGACAAAATGAGCGGAATGGGTATAGTGAGATGGCACCTGTCATGTTAAGAAAATATTAAATCAGAATATCTGGAAAAATATAACAGATAGAATCCTAATACTTATTAAATTAGAATATCTGAGAAAATATAATAGATAGAATCCTCAAATTTTAGCGGAATCACTTTAGTGTCAATGATTATTTAAAAAAGGGCTTCTTCAAATTTTGCACGAAGAACCTTAATATCTAATGAAAAGGACTTTCATTAATTAAATAGAAAAATCGTATGTCTGCGAAACTATTATATCAAAAATCCTTAAATTTTGCACAAAAGCTTTGAGATTAATATGAACATTTGGTGTAGTGTTTTATTAAATTACATTGCTTTAAGGGTAGCAAAGCATACTGGGTATAGCTTGACTAGCATATAGACTACTCTATGAATTTGTCTTAGTCTAATAAACATACATGTCGTCTTCGGTAGGTTAATGATTAGTGTTCTTGGTGGTCTGGTGATGTTGCGTTTGTTTCTCACCTTAGGAACTGGTTAAGGAGCGCTCAACAGACCATCAATGATTGGTAATGCTGTCTTCTAGGATTTGAAAATTGTATTTACCATCACACATACTATTTCGGAATATGTTCTTAAATAATCGATTGGTTCAGTTGTGGACCGAGCACTACAAAATTTCAAAGAGTAATTAGCCTACTAATATCTGCTGTTATACCCCATTCACATGATGCAATATGCGTAATTTACGCTTCCATTTATTATTCAACACCCAAAAAAGCCCTGAATTATATGATTCGCCATACAAAATTTCTGCTGGAATTACGAATGAATCAGTGTCATCTCTAATTTTTATCGGGTATTTATCATTGGTTGGAGACAAATAAAAACAAGTAAGAAGTTATAGTCTGGCGAGGCCGACCATATAATACCCTACACCTGTATAGGAATAACATGTGATTTAGTTTTCATAATAAAGCATTTAAGTTGAATTGTACCTTGCCTCAAATATACTAAAGCCATTTATTTACTGTTGAATAAAACTGTGGATATTTAAGTAAAATTTTGATGGGGGCTTTTGAGAGGGGCTAAGGTCAAATGAGGCCCTATAATTATAAAGTTCAGCTTCTTGTCACGTTACGAGTATGTTAAACATAATTATGAACTTAAAAGCCCTATTTGGCGGGTTCAGTTCTATGGGGCCTAGGTGAAATAATGGACCGATGTTAACCATTTTCAATAGGCTTCGTCTACAGTACCATAAAATATCATGTGTCATATTTCATTGAATTATCTGCAAAATTGCGAACTGTAGTTTGATTTCAAGTTTTACAAGCTCTATTCGGGGGTTCAGTTGTATGGGGGCTAGGTGAAATAATGGACCGATGTTAATCATTTTCAATAGGCTTCGTCTACCGTATATTAGAAGATCATGCGCCAAATTACATTGAATTATCTTCAAAATTGTGACCTGTAGTTTGATTACAATGTTTACAAGCCATATTCGGGGATACAATTGTAGGGGGCTAGGTGAAATAATGAACCGATCTTAATCATTTTCAATAGGATTCGTCCCTGGGACAATAGAAGATCATGTACTAAATTTCATTAAATTATCTTCAAAATTGCGGCCTGCCGTTTGATTACAAGGTTTACATGGACGGACAGACGGACGGACATAGCTCAATCGACTCAGAAAATGATTCTAAACCGATTGGAATACTTTAAGGTGGATATAGGACCAATATTATTGTGTGTTACAAACATCAGCACAAACCTCCCCACTAAAGTGGTTGTAGGGTATAAAAAATAAAATCACAAAAAAGCAAATAAATAGAAAATATATAATTCAATTTGTTAAAATAATGTAACAAACCTATTTTTGTATCATACAACACAACCTAGTGTGAGTTTGGACGCGAAAGGAACAGTAATGGAAAAGTAAAATTTACTTTTTTTTATTGTTAATCGAGTTCGAAATCTAAACACAAATTTATTTTAAACAAACTTATGTGAAATAAAAAAATAAGAAAACAGTTTGCAAAAGTTAAAGGAAAATTAGTTTTACGTGTTTATATTCTTTAATAATTTTTCTAGAAAAAATAATTTGTGTTTTTTTGTTATTAAAACACTTATATTTTTTCGCAATTATTTAAAAAATAAAACAAAATCATTCATACGCTCACATGTACTTAAACACCACTAAATACACACTCACACATACGTATGTATGTACATAAAAAAAAAATAAATGACGTCAAAAAGTCTTTACAGTTTTTCAAGTAGAATGACCTTGCACAACCTAAAGCCATACCTCCTCCCTTAAAAAAATACGTTTTCATTGAAAGTTGAAATGAAAATGACTTTCTGTTCTTAATACTTTTAAAGGGCTTCAGATTGTGTGTTAACACAAGACTTCGTTAGAAATATATTTTAAATTGGTCTTGAAGGCGGGAAGAAGACTTTTTACACTTTTTGTTTAAGGTTGGCAACTCTTGGTGTATTTTATTATTATTGTTGACAAAACATTCAAAATAAAAGTGACATGACAGAGATTTGGATATTTTACGACAGACAGACAGCAAAAAACAGCCTCAAAACAATGACTATGTAGCAGTCACAGAAAAGAAAAACTAACAACTAAAACAAGAGCAAGAACAGCTACAACTACTACAGATAGAAAACAATATAATATTGCAACAAACTTAAAAATATACGACTAAATAAATAATAAAAACATTGAGAGGAAACGACTAACGTATATGATTGTATTCGGACATCGCACAAGCATATTGCTTATAGTGTTGAAAATTTAACTAAGAGCATTTGTGTTTAATAGCTAATCTTCCACGAAATATATACTATTGATTTCGCTATTCCGTTTGCAACACTTCGAAATTTTACAGATTTACAAACTGCTGAACCGATTTTTTTTATAATTTTTACTGTGGCTACAAATTAAATATTAATTTGTCCAGATTTATTGGGCAAAGAAATACAACATTCATTTAAACAATGTTGGGTAATCAATTGGCGGACTTTCAATAGGGGATTGGCATCATCATCTTCAAAAATCGTAAAGTGGGTTTTTTTCTTTATATTAACTTTAGGGTAGCAATGCACACTGGGTGTAGCTAGCTAGATATATAGACACACACATATTGTAAAAGTTTTTACAAATTCCTCCGAAAATTTATTGTGACAAAACACTTTACTGAGAAATATTAAAAAATATATTTTAAATTTGGAAATTTTATAGTAAAATCATGTGATTCGTATTAATGTGAGTCTGCATGCGACTTGTGAGCAATAAAAAGAGAAATGAATAGTTGGGTCGATTTCTGAAGGATGAGAGAAAATCAAACATCAAATTCTGCTAAAAATAAAATAATATCAGTTAAATTGGTTTCAAACGTTTTCACAAACCTTCATTTCGTTTGCTGTTTAATAAATTCCCAAACAATTCTGAAACTGAGTTACAATTTTGGTCATTGTTTCGGAATAGTCTACAAAATTAAATAATATGATTTATTTCAATTCATGCAAACCGTATATTGAAAAATTTTAAAAACATCAAACATTAGCAACGAATTTTTGCTGTAATGTTCCAATAAATGACTAATAAAATAAAATAAACAATCTCAGTTTCTTAACAATTTTTTTACTTATAAATAACACTACAAAGAATATGTACATATTTAAATTTTATTCAGTGCACTTAGGAGTACGTATTCTATGGATAAAAATTAAATGTGTTTGAATTTTCTTTTTACGCTCTTACAAGATACGAGCACAAAATAAAATACATAAAGAGTTCGTCAGACTATTTATTGATGTAAGTAAAAACAATGCTACCAGATTTTTAGTTTTAATATTATTGTTAAAAACTTAAAATATTATGTATAAAGTGATATTGTTTCTAAGGTTGACGTCAAATCCAAAGAAATACACCTAGGCCACTAACATTACTCCCAAGATAATTGCCTTTTATTTTCGATAAATGCCTGACAGTGGCAAAAAATAGTGCTCCAGAGTTTTACTTTTCCCTCCACATGCTCTACATTCGTCTGAATCCGCACATCAAATTTTGTATAGATGTTCTTGTAATAATGTAAGTCCACGCAAAATACGCACCATCATATTAACATCAAACTTGATCATTTTGAGGAAATTTCTCTTCTTACTCTCATTAGGACCATCTAATAGGAACTTTGTGATAATGCCCACCGTTTTATTAATCCAAGAGGCCTTATGGGATTCTCTCAACCATAACTTCAAACACGTAGACATAATGTTTACACACTTAACAAACCTGTACTGAAACAAACTTCTTTACCATTAAATAATACTTTACTTTCGTTTGTCAAACCGTTTGCTATTTCCACAATATAATTTTCGGAACATATAGAATTTTTATAAATAAGACATGCTTTCAAGTAGTTTCCTCTTCTTTAAATCAGCAAAATCGGTGCATAAAACAGAGATATGAACAAAAATATAAAAATCAAACAGAGAAAGAACAATACATTACGTATGAGGTCAACCCATGTTTTTACTCATTAAAATGTTAATTGTGCAATAATCATTGCAAAATTTAACAATAATTGCTTTTGACCCTAGAACCCATATGAAGCCCCTATCAGAAAATAATTAAAAAGTTCACCATTAACCTTATAATAATTGGCCCAACACTTGGCTTAAAATATCTGTTCCTTGATGAAATTCGACATTATTTTATAATGATCTGTTCATAACTCATTGAATGAACATATCATTTTGGTGGTTTTATTTTTATAATTTTGAGATTAATGAAAAATCGATATGGCATTACTGCATTAGACGACTAGTAAATGTAAACATTCTGTATTTTCTCACATTATCATCTCTCAAACAGTTTTTCATAGACAAGTTGGGGGAATATTGGCGGCAACAACTGTTTGCCCGACTACTTGCCTGCCACCTAAAACCGACAATAGCAACTACAACACCAGCAATAAAGAAAAATAAAAAAGAAAAAAATATTAAAAATCAAGCTAACAGGCAGCAGCATCCAACAAACAATTATTTTTGTATTTATTATTATTTTTTTTTTTGTTTTTTGGCCAGCCAGTCGTCGGCACTCGTTGTGGCCGCACTTTTTCATATTTTTGCGTTTCAGTTTCATTTAGAACGTGGAATCGCTTGGTTCATAAATATCGGGAGAAAAATTACTGAAAAAAACGTTAAATTTTAAAAATTGTTTAAGAAGAAAAATTTGAAAATTTCGTTATATTTAAGTTGGTGGCAAAAGCAAAGCGATCATTTAGCAATTGTTTATTGTTGGATGCGGTTTCAAGCAACAAAGTGACAAATGTGAAAGTTTATATGTGCCAGTGTTTTAAATTAATACTGAGACTACATTTATTATAATTTTTATTAAAGTAAAGCTACTTAAAAATTTAAAAAAAAGTAAAGCAAAACAAACAAAAAACATTTTGTTAGTAAAATAGTTGCATAAAAATCACGCTACTACGACTATTTTTTCAAACTAAATGAAAGTTGGCTAAACTGCAAATTAAAGCTGGAGTTGCAGCAGAACAACACCAACAATAAAAAAACTACAATAACTCATTTAACAATATAAAATACGTAATAGAAGTGATTGTAAGTTTGAAAACAATTTCAACAACAGCAGCAACAACACAATTTACACAGAACCAGACTTTAAATACTGATCTTAAATTGTGTGTTTTTATTGTTTTTGTTATCAGATTTTTTGTTTGTTATAATTCTTTTAAGTGAATGTTTTGCAACAAACCGGAAATTCTAGATCATTTGTACTAAAAAAAACTTCAACAACATAGCAAAACTGTTATGAGTGGCAACAAACTACAACCGATCAAATATAATTGTTTGTTACATTCATTGTTTCATATTTTGTTCTACGAATGTTTTTTGGTTTATTTTGATTAAACTTTTATTCGACTTGTGTATTTGACCGGTTTAGTTTTGATGCAAATGTATGTTAAGTTTTATATTCTATGAAAAGTTCCCTCACCATCCAAAAACAAGAAAAGGACCAAACTTTGTTCCAATGTCACGTGATTAGACAGAACTTTCAGAAAACACACATTGTTAATAAAGGCGATTGAGAAATTTAGACTTTGGACCCCCCCCCTTCAAGTTTAAAAAAATTGCTATATTGTACAAGGGTGTGTAATAGTCGACACAACCAAGTGCAACAAACATCAGATATTTTTTATTATAGCCGTTCTCACCGTTTTGGTCAATTACCTTATAAATCTGTTTATTGTTCTTATTACCATTATTATCCAATACTTTTTTGTTTTTTGCACTACTAAATCAACTATGGCATGATTTTTTGTTGGAATTGTTCATAGACAATTAAATAATAAATTCATTTAATAGAGAATAGCGAATTAATTTTCACTGCACCGTGAAAATGTTTTTAAATAAGTATTTTTTTAATGTTTATTTTCAATTTTGTACTTTGTAATAAATTTGATCGGTTTTGGTGAATGAATGTATTAATGAGAAAAAAAATCAAACGAACCGTTTTTTGTTGTTGTTGTTGTTTTTGAGTTGTAGTTAAATTTGCTCAAATCAATATTATAGTCTTTTGTAGAATTAAATTATGTGTATTGTATGAAAAAAAAGTAAAGAAAAAGTAATATTCTCACAAGAAGAAAATCTATTGACTGTTCGAGTAAGAAAAGTTAATTTTGGTGTAGCAGCATCAACAGACACACATAAAGTATATATACTTGTGTTGTATACATCGGCTGAAAATTTTGTTTATTTCACTTTGGGGTAAGTTTAAAAAGATTCATTCATTTACTTATAATAAAAGTACAGTGTGAGTTGAAATTGTTCGAGCTAAATCCCCCAGGGGGCATGTTACCTTGGCGAAGACCTCCGCCTTGGTGTTATTGCAATCCCGGGGTATAAAGAGGGCCCAATACCTCCAATCTGACCGGGATTGAAAAATTGGTGTTTCAGTCTACCGCTTGGCTTAGTCCTTGCATAGATTGCCAGAGGTCTGACCAGAGCACCGCATAATCTGGTACTACGGGTGGCCAGTTGCCCGCAGGACTATGTCCTGGCTGGTCGGTTGGTTGAGGTTCCTTCGGGATCCACGTAGTGGTTGTTGGTTGAACCCAAATTCGCGGGAAGAGTATAAGTGGCGGTTAAAAGACTGATGCATGATAATAGTCAATATTTCGGGATAAGAGTTCGGTGCTGTTGCCGAAAATCAATAGATACCCCACAGAGGAGTGACTGTGGGACTAAGCGTTGGAAATGGGTTGGTGTCAATTGTATATGATACAGAATGAATGTAGAGGTATGCGGGCCTTACCCCACCCGTATACCTAAAATGAGTGTGTCGTATGTTTTTTCTCTATGAATGTGTCGAATAAATGAGATGTGTGCTGGGTTGAATGATGATGGATGAAAGGTATCATATACAAGTGATACCAATTAATATTCCTTCCTTGTCCAGATGTGTTCAGAGTATACTCTGTTCATATCAGACTTACCACAGCGTGTCACTGTGAGTAAGAACGATGTCTACGGCTTATTGATGGATCGTGCTTCGGTCCACCGGTTACGTCTCTAGGTGCTGTTGCCGAATCAACAGAGCCATAGTAGTGTGGTTGTCTTACAACGTGACTACTTTGGCAAGAGATTAGATAGCTCGAGTACTCCAGCAAAGTACTTGCGCATGGTACCGGTCATAGCCAATGTGCAAAAATTGCCACCTGAGTCTTCATTGAAGACAAAGGGGCGATGGTAGACCGTTCTCAAGTCTACCCTGTGGATGAAAAAGACCACCGTGAGATAAGGCCGACACGGCAGGTGCTCACGTTCAAACTCTCGAGTATTGCATGTGGTGAGTATTAAAGTCGTTTTCTGAAAGGGGTCTTCTAAGGGGTAGGGTCAGTTATAGATCAATGTCAGCCATTATTTCCTAATTTGGATGCTTAAAACTAACTCGTACAAAATTTCATCATATTTACATATTAACGGGAGATACATGAAGTGGAGATATACATGTAAAAGCGTGTGTCAATATCACCAATTTTCATACATACATTATATTTTTATAAATGGGTTCACTCTTCTGGCTTGTTATGATGGATTTATTACACGGTGGTTTTTTTCGAACACTGAGTGAACTTCTGTGACTCACCACTGCCCCACTGTGTTTCCTACATGCCGATGGCAATTTACGTATATGTACTTCGCTCAAATACTTGAGCTATCTGTCCTCTCTGAGTTATCTGTTGTCATCGGCAACAGTACCGAACTTATTCCGAAACATATCCTTTACAGTGCATCAGTTTTTTCCCACTAATTTTGGGTTTTAACCGCAGCCACTACCTGGATCCCGACGAAACCTCAACCAACTGACCAGCCAGGACATAGTCCTGAAGGCAACTGGCCACCCGTAATACCAGATTATGTAGTTTTCCGGTTCTACCCCTTGTCAAATCATTCCAAGGAACGCCTGAGAAGTGAAGTGACATCACAAGTTTAGAGTTCCGACAGACTAGAAATGGTGGTATCTCTTGAGAATGAATAAAGCTGTGCAATGTTATTTGATGAGCATATTTGGTGGCCACTTTAGGTTCAGGATAAAGTCGCATCATTGTTTTTCTTCTTCCTACATTCTTACCTTGTTTTTTTTAACTTGTATTAGGATTGGTGATATATATATATTAGGAAATTATGCCACATATGTATAAAAGTATTTTTAACATATGATAAATTGCTTTCAAAAGAAAATTTTTATATATTGTCCATATGATAGAAACACCTTTTGGGAGTTCTATTTTGGCTTTAATGATCTAGTAAGAATATTTGTTTTAACACACTATACATATAAGACTATGTTGTTCAAATACGGTGGGATGAATTTATACGATATTCTCTTCATTTTATTATTACTATTTTATTATTTGTTTTTTATTTATTTTAATTTATTTGTTGAGTCATACGGTGAAAACACACGCAATAATTTTTAATTTATTGAGTCGGCTATTTTGTAATATTGTTCTTATAAATTATATTGTTTTAGCAGAATCTTCTACACATCTTCATCATCATTATTATCATATTCTCCACTATTTCTCCTCCTGCACATCATAAGTTGTAGCACAAAATAAAAGATATAAAAACACTTTCTGACGTTACTTGTATCTATTAATAAAATATTATTGTTAATTTTCATTCATTTTCGTTGAGATGAGTAAACTTTTCCATTCTTGCGATCAATGATCAGTTGTTGCAAATGGGGTTAAAGTTTTTGTTTAGAAAATTTTTAAAATTAAAAAAATATATTTATATAACAAAATTGTAGATAATAGATTAAAATTTAGCTTTTAATTATTTTGTTGATAAATTTAAAACAAATAATTGTAGTTTGACAGGCGTTCTTAAATACTTTTAATAATGCCAAATGTCATAAAAAAAGTTTTTTTATGACATTTTTTAAATATTTTCATTTCCATTCAATTTTAATTGCAGTAATTTGCATTTAAACTGTATGTTATAAATAATTAACACCGATAGAAAAAAATTCCATAAGATTGCTTAAATGTACCTTTACATTAGTTACATCAATTATGCCTTATATTGAAGTTACGACCAACTATAGACCGATCCGGAAAATATATATGCACTAACAAAGACCGTTCATATAAATTATGTACCAAATCGGCCTCTTCCCTTGAATATAATGTTTTATCAATCAGTCAATTTTTTAATTTGTATTACTTTAATATTTTATGGGAGTTATGGTCAGTTATGAACCCATCATTACGAAAATCGCTGTATGATTAAACCTAGTTGAGCCAATTTTGGTAAAGATTCTTATATATTTAAATTAGTTATAAGCTTCAAGGCCATATTCAGAAATCCCGTTGGTTGGGGTTAGGTGAAATAATGGACTGATATGTACCAATATCAATGTAGTTGAAAGTTGGCCCTATATAACGAGCCCTATGTAGGGCCAAATTTCAATTACATGGGCGTATGCACGGATATAGCCTAATCGGCTCAGAAAAAATTACCTCTGTGTGTTACAACATGTTATTGAACTGCTAATATTTGCAAACTTATTTAGAACATACAAATATATACGAATTAACCATTTCTTTATTACCTCAAATCTTAAAAAGGGAAAGAGGAAAAAAATCTAAAATAACTGACCCTATATGTATAGTGTGACCCTAATAAACTATAATATCGTTTAGAACAGCTCTTTGTTTTGAGCCACTTGTAAATATACAAGTTAATTTCCAATTATTATACCCACCATCAAAAAAGATGGGGGGTATATTGTTTTTGCCATTCCGTTTGTAACACATTGAAATATTCGTCTAAGACCCATAAAAGTATATATATTCTGGGTCCTTATTAGATTCTAAGACGATCTAGCCATGTCCGCCCGTCTGTCCGTCTGTCTGTTGAAAACACGATAGAGTCCAAACGGAAGTAGCTAGCGAGCTGAAATTGCACAGATACTTATAGTTAATCCAGTTTGTTTGGTATTGAAAATGGGCAATATCGGTCCACGATTTCGCCTAGCCCCCATATAAGGCCCCCTTCAGAAAATCACATTATCGCCAATAACTGACTAACAAAAGCATCAATAGCGCTGTAGTTCGGCACAAATATGTTTTATGGGGACATAAATCTTTTCGTAGAATTTTATAAGGATCGGTTCATAATTGACCCTACCCCCCATATAATGTCCCCTTCAGAAAATGACTTTGTCGCTCATAACTGGCTAAAAGAAGCATCAATAGCGGTGAAATTCGGCACAAACATGTTTTATGGTCTCATAAATCTCTTTGTAGAATTTTATAAGGATAATTGACCCTATCCATAATTGACCCTATCCCACTTATAAGGTCCCTTTCAGAAAACGACTTTAATGCTCATATCTTCCTTAAGAAGCATATATATAACAATAATATTCGACATATAAAAGTTTTATGGGAACTAAAATCATTTTCTTAAATTTTATGAGGATGAGTCCATTATTATCTAACCCCCTAATAAGGTGCCCTTTAGACAACGAATTCAACGCTCATTACTATAAAATTCTACATACACAAGTTTCGTGCGAGCCAAAATCTCCCTATCAAATTTTATAAGGATCGATCCTTATTGAAAGTAGGAATATCGGTTCACGTTTTCTCCTATCCCTATTATAATGCCCCCTTCAGAAAATAACTTTATCGCTAAGAGATGTATCAATAGCGGTGAAATTTAACACAAACATGTTTAATGAGAACTTAAATTTATGCTCATATCTGCTCATAACATATATATAAAGCAATAAAATTCGACATAAAAAAGTTTTATAGGAAATAAAATCATTTTCATAAATTTAATGAAAATGGATTTATAATTGACCTTACCAAGGTCCCCTTCTGAAAATGACTTTAAGACTTATTACTGACCCAAAAATGTGAGTACATCAGTAAAATTCTACATAAACATGAATGATTTGAAGATTCGGCATGGCCGAATATAACACTCTTACTTGTTTTTTTTTTTACAAAACTAATCAATTTCAAACCTTTTCAAAGTACTTACTTAACCTATAACCTAAGACCCAGATTGTAACTAAATGGTGTTTGTAGTTTTCATTTTATTACAATAGATGATTGTGTAAAAATGGAAAACTATACAAATATGTAAAGGGTGGAACAAAAAACGTTGGCATTTTGATACAAAATTAATAAAATTTGAAAAACGTTGTTAATTTAGTATATGAAGATATTATTAAAATATACTTCAACAACTGATAGGATTTTAAAAAAAAATATATAAACTGTAAATTGAAATATTTTTTATAATATTTTTATGAATCTCTCTTTAAAGTAACATAACAATTTATGAATTCTTTTATTATCTCATGTTGGACATCATCATGAATTTAAAGTAACAAATCACTGTGGTTATGAAACATTTTGTTTGGAAATGACATTCTTGCGTTCCGGTAGAAAATTCCTCATAATAAACTCAAATTCCTTAAACAAAATTTATTAGGATATAACCACATATATAGTCTCTTCCAGTAAATAATTTTTTAACATACTCACAATACATACAGGTTACACACAATTCTTACTTGTTTCGAAAATAAATAATTCCAAACCACTGTGCATTTGTATGTTGAATATTCTATGTATCTAGGATGACATACAAAACGCATTAAAACTTTTTCAAGCACCTGATGAGTTCATAGAGAATTCAATAGACATTGAATAGGATTAATAGTACAATAGTTTTTATTGTATATGAATTCAATAATCTTTTCATATTTATTTAACGTTCTTGTCTGAGAGTTTTCTATAGACCAAAGTATGTTCTTGTATAAAATAAAAATTTAATTATTTATATCTATAATGGGATTGTAGCAGAAATAACAGAATAATGTAAATGATAGATTACAAATGTGTGTAGCAAGTGCTATAAAATGTTTAAGACTTTTCTGTTGGAGAATTGATGTTAATTATATTAAATATTATTTGATACTTATTTATGGTATTTATAAAGTTTGTTGATGGTTTTTATATACGTTAATACTCCACTGTATTATTTGAGCTATTGTAGGACATCGACTTGGTAAAATAGAGTATTCAAAAAACCGGTCTATTCCAAAAACCGGTTTTCGAATAATTCCAAAATTCCATTTTTTAAAAACCGGTTTCGAATATGTTTTGTATAAAAAACCGGTTAACCGGTTTTTCTTTTTTTATTTTACTTTCAACTTATTGTGCTGTTTATATCGTAAATTAGACCTGTAGAATTATCAATTTCAAAACATAAATCAACATTTGAATCAACTAATACTTCATCCAGCTCATTGCGTGGAAATAAACGATTATATAATTCCACAGCAAACTCTTTGGATTCTGTTTTGTACTCTTGTTTTGTATTTCAAAATTTGGTCATTAATTGGGTGCTTTCTTGAACTTAAGTGTTTACTACCTTTATTCTGCGTTCATTAAGTCTTATCATAAATCTGTTACACAATTCTTGTGCTTATTGTGTTTTAAGGATTCAATAAATCCTTAGATAACTCTTTTAAAGCTATTTAGATGAAAAAGGCATTAGAGAAAATTATATAAAACCATGATTTACAAATTTTAATATTCACAATATAATGAATTCCATCTGTGTTAACATATGATATTAACTTAAACTCTTTACCGCCTTGGTTTTTAATAAAATATTGGAGCCCTTTTGTTTTTCATTCGATTTATTGAAAATCTTTATATATTTGTGTAATTTTACATATATGTATTATATAAGGTAATTTAAAAAACCGGTTATTCGATATAAAAAACCGGCTTGTCAAATACTTCGAAAATATGAAATTTTCGCAACCGGTCGGCTTTTGAATGTTTTCGGTTTCGGCTATAATAAAACTAAAAAATTTCTTTAAACTATTTTTGTATCGTTATTAACTGAAGAATAATTAATAATTTAGTTCAATAGTCTCTAACTACCTACATATAACCTACCACTTAGGGTTCATACCCACCGACTGGCCATATGACTAGCTTTTTTATCCTACAAGGAAGTCAATCGTCACCCCGTAGAATACGAAAAGACAGAAAAAATGTTCAAGTTTGTTTTTAAAATTTCGACTCTCTCGCTTGCAAATGAGGGCGAACAAAATCTTTCGTGACGAAAGATGAATTAGAGCCAACTAGGTGGTTAGACGTTAGTGGAAACACTGTCTATTATAAAGCATCAACTCTCTGTCGAACCGCCAGGCAAAAATATATATATTTTATAAATGTATTAATTTGTGTACTAAATTTCATCAAGATCGGTCCATAAATATTATTATTATGGATAGTGATAAATTAAGTAACTGTTATTGACCCTGTTTAAGACAATAGTTTATGTTTTAAATCTAATCATTGTTTTTTTTTCTATTTTAGAAATTTAACCATAATATTGGCGAACTAAAAAAATAAACATCAATGTCAGCTGCCACCTGCTCCCGCCTACATTCAAAAATGGCACCGACAACTAGCTCCAAAGTTAATGCATCTAACGATGTCTCGCTAACACTTAAATTGGGTAGTACACACAATCGTCCCTGTGGCTTATCCAGTGGCTATACAAGTCGTAATGGAACTAACAGCAGTAGTGTGGGTTCCAGTGAATCCTCAGATCCTGTAGAATCAGATTACAGCGAGGAGACTGACGAAGAGCAGCATACAAAACACACAAAAATTCATACTGAAAACACCTACGAAGATATAGACGAGGACGACGATGATGATGAAGAGGACGATGATGATGAGGAGGAAGAAGAAGATGATGATACGGATGATGATGGCAATGAAACAGATGATGAAGAAGATGATACATCAGAGGATAATAGTAGTGTAGAAACAGCCAAAGGTGTTAGAAAATATAGTTTAGACGATTATCAAATTATTAAAACAGTTGGTAAGTTCATTTTGAGTAAAAGTTTTCATTCATTCTTTTATTTTAAAATAAAAATTTTATTACTTTAACACCCATTGCTCTTAGATATATACATTTAAAACATAATTAAATGTTATTTCAGAAACCTGAAATTGTTATTTGGTATTTTAAATATCCATTTTAATGTTGTTTTTTCCTTAAACTTATTGCGATTCATAAAGAAAAATTTTCTTCGAAATTCTATTAAATTTCGATCGTAGGACAAAAACATGTTGAGCGATTATTTATCTGTTGTTTTCGTAAATATTATTGTGAATTTCGTGTGAGTTCCCTAGTCGATGATTCATATACTATTTGTATATTTGTTTTATTTTTGTTGGTGTTTTCTTTCTTCGAATTGCCTGATTATCTCCAGACTGTTGGTCTTGAGGTGTGAATATTTATATATTTTGCTCACTAATGTAAATATTTACAGTAAATGTATATGTGTTAATTTTTATGTGCATTTAAAAAGACTGTACGCGATAAAAATTTAATATAGGACAAGGTAATATGAACATCAATGTAGAAACATCAAATTTAAACGATATTAAAATTTTGATGATTTATAAGTTTGTTGGTTCATTGATGACTAAATACTCCATTTCAATTAGTAAAACACATATAATTTGTATTTTTTGCATGAACGTAATGGGTACCGAAAACGTAATTTCATACATTTACACTTTTAAATGTTTCCGATCTACGCTTAGCATTCCTGACTTGATTTTTAAACATATTTAAGAAAGACTTATGTAAAGACCTCATCATTTTTCGTTGAATGGTTTGGGGCATTCTATATTTGGAAAATTGCCATGGTGGATTTTCTTTCCTCTTTGGTGGTGGTTCAATTATTTGCTCCTTGAAGCATGTTAGTTTGTTTACAGCCTTATCAATATATTTTATTTTTTCGTCTATTTAGAAAGTGTGGATTAATTTTCTTTATCACTACTACAGTAGGAGTTGTAATAATGATTAGGAAGAATCTCTGTTATTTTCCATAATTCAATAAAAGCAGAGAACAATGTTTCGGCCTTTCTGCTCTATCTTTTTAGATGACCTACTAGGATATGCCTAAAGAATATCCTACTACAACTAGGGTAACACAAACGCACCGTAAAAAGGTGCCTTCTGATCTAAACATTTCCTTTATCGTCTCCATTCATAATTCAAGGTATCAATAAACTGGAAAAGAACATTTGTCTGAAACATTCTGATTGCGAACTAAATGAGAATGGCTTGCATTTATAAGAGTAATATATATTCTGCAACTCTATTTACTACAACTACACTATAATTTACTCGCGACATATGTTGATTTTAATGCTGTCTTGTTCGTTAATGCGGTTTTGATTTGTTACATGAATTTCCCAGTTGAAAGTATTGCTGGATATGCCAATATGGAAAATTTTCTTGAAAGTCAAAACTTTTATATTAAATGAATTAAACTGCTTTTGAAATTTTTTAAATAAATATTTCAAATAATTTAGCAACAACTTTCAAACAAGTTCTAAGTAATAGATATAGAGGTACTTTGTAAATTTCAATGCTGATAATTTAAAATTTTCGAGTACGAATACATTTAGTATAATTATAAAATAAATAATCACGTCCTTTAATCTTTATATGTTTTTTTTCTACATTTTAATTGTTTTACTTTAAATTCAGTTTTGTTTACAACATTAATGATTACAAGAAAAACAAACTCACACGCACGCCTACAATTTAAACATTGAAAAAACAAATAAGATATATTTGTTTTTACTGATCTTAGCCAACTTTATTTATTTTTGTAATAATATAAAATTTGTATTTCTTCATATCAAAGTAAATACATATTTAAGTATAAACATGCCAATGAATATTTGCAATGATCAACACTTACGTCTTATTAACCGAAGTCTTTTGCAATATATTTTTTTTAATAACCACAACAATATGTACTTCCTAGATATGTACTTACTACTTGCACTATGTTGTTGCAAAGATCATTTTTATGTATGTTTGTCTGTACGTATGATTTCATTCATATGTATATATATATGAATGGAAAAGTCTATAATTTTCTACATGGAAGCGACGCTGCGGCTGATTGTGTCAGCGATGACAGTTTTATCTTTAATTTAGCAATTGGATTTTTGTGGTCGTTTTTGGTTTTTATTCGGTTTTCCACTAATATTGAGTAAACACTGCCGAGTGTGTGTATATTTTATTTGTATTTAAGTTGTTTTTCATGTTGCAGTTGTTGTTTTATACAACGTTCAACCTAAACAACGCACAGTGTGGCACTATATATACACTAAGAAAATGGGAAATTTTTATATTTTTCTGTTGTTTTTTTTTTGGTTTGTATTTATTTATTATTTTTTTCATATAGTTTTTCATGTCTTTGGGTACGCTTTCTTCGTTTGTGTCAATTGCTTAAGTGTTTTGCAATATTTTATTATTTTTTCTTTAAATTCCTAATAAAATTTTAACAAAGAAAATGAAAAACAAGTTGTTTGTGTTTTTGAAAATAATTTATATCTAATTATAAACAACATTGAAAACAGACAGCAATTAATATTGTCATTAACAATTGGCTAAAGCTAGGAAAATTGGCAAAAATAATTTCAAAAATGTCCATCTTTTCTCTATGAACATTAATGTTCTGTTTTATTAAGTGCATAACGATCAAAATAATTTGAAAGTTGCGAAGAAAGTATTGTAAATGGTATTATTTTTTTAACAAAAATAATAATATCAAGATAAAAATTCACAAAAAGTACTTTTTTGGCAGGTTAATATTTGTCACAACCCCAATTAACACTTCTAATTCGAAAATCGTGTTAATAATAATATACTATTTGATGTGATTAACTTTTTGCTGATAGGAGCCCATTTCGAATACAATCTCTTCTGGAGAGAATGTTCGAATAAATAGAAAACCTCTTAATTACTTTGGTTTTCATTTGCCAAGCTTGTTGTAGAATTTTTCATGTTTTGGCATACGCTCATAATGATTTAGCAAGCTCCTGTGGAGGTTTTCAGTAATCTTTATAGACTAATGCCTCCTTTTCATGGTCTTCAACTGTGTGTCTTTGTCCACTTTGAGACAGAATCCTGGTGTTATTGCAATCCGGGAGAAAATAAGTAATACGAATGCCTCTAGTCCGTCGGGACTATATACTGATGGAGTCAAATGTTTTCTCGGCCTTTCCTTGGACTGATTTGACCTAGGGTCCGACCAGGGAGCCTAATCAAAGCCTGATGTTGTTTTGTCCTATTTATTGAAGAGGATTCTTCCAGTGAAGGCAGTGGATGTGGTTTAAACCCATGACAATGTTGGTTAAAAGACTGATACACAGTAAAATCTATAAATCTGTATTAGTTCGATGATGTTGTCGAGACAACAGATATCCAACAGATATCCAACAGATATCTGGGACTAAGCGTTGGATATGAGTTGTCGTCAAGTGTATATAATTTTTAATGGATGTTAATGAATGGTGATGGATATCAGGTCTCTTACACATGTGAGTCCGGATAAGTTCAGCGTTTACGGTGTTCATACCAGTGCCTTATCTGTGACTAAGAACAAGTTCTCGTCTCATTTGATAGATTCGTATTTCAGTCTTTAGATGCTATTGCCGACTCAATAGAATGATTAAGCAAAGTGCTTGAACATGAAGAAAGGTTGTAAGAGCAACAGGCAGATATTCAAGTAAAGCACCTTGACATCTTTTTGTTTTTAGTGTCAAATTATCACTTTTGGACGCGCAAACCATTTTCCTTACTTTAAAACAAATGGAACTCATTCGCATTAAGCTTCAGTAAATAGACATTTGAAAAAATCAGGTATTTTTTATTACCAAGCGAACCTTATAAACATATAAAAATGTTACTTTATATCAAATTATTTAAAATTTTTTAAATTCGAATATCGGAAGATTGTTATAATATTTTATCTAATAATTTTAAACTTATTCGGGATAAACAAAAAAACAAACTTGTTTTAACGCGTGTTTCTACACAAAACTATATTTAACTTATTGAGTCCAAAATAAATAAATATTATTGTTTATTGTTTTATTTTTCATTTGTTTTCACATTAAACAGCTAAAGATTTAGTTAAAGTCGTCCATTTGTCTAGTTTGAATTGATTTATTTATTTATTATTATTTTTTTTTTTGTTTGGTATATAGTCAATGTCTTATTCATGGTGTGTAGAGAGATTTGTATCTGCATTATATACATTTGTGAGTGTGTGAAAAGATTTAATGTTTTTCACACAATATTATATTGAAAATCCATAGTTAAACATCTGATCGACGAGATATTCGCTCATTTTATTGTCGCAAAAATCACATGTCCGAACACATTTTCTTCAACTTGCTTAATTCATTTGATTATTCTTTAAATTTATTTATATTTTCTCAACATTTATTTTGCAAAATATATTTTTTTCTTTGTGATGTTTGTTCAATGTTCACAAAATATACGGAGCAAAAATCATAATATTCCTACGTATGTATATGTATTTTGTTATATATGTTATGAATATCTATATAATAATTCTTTTATATAAGAAAAACAAAGTATTAACATAGAGATAAACATTCATAAGAACATACATACATCTTAATTTTATAGAACCCATATGCCAAATATTAAAAAATATATTAAATTAAATTTCAAAAATCAGCGACATTTAGAAAAAAACACACAAAAACAGCAAACGAATTATTAACTAACACAATAATTTTTGGCAAATTGCCGATTTCTGAATGAGTTTTTGTATTTCGGTATCGTACGAATTTTCTGAACAACGGATGTAAATCAACAAAATCATCACCAAATATTATTAGACAGCATGGTTCAGAAAACAAAAAACATTTTTGTCCGAATGGAAAATTATTAAGATATTGAAATAAGAATGACCTAAAAACGCATTAAAAAACATTTCTATAATTACAATCTACATGTGTACATATGTGGAGAAAATCAACTAAAAATCTTCAATTCTGGTTGTTATTTAAGGTCCTTTAATGAAAATTTTATTGCTACTATATGAATGTATATTAGGGCATAATTTAAAAATACATTTTTCAAAATCATAAAGTAAAATATAAAAATCGATTTAGGTCAGGGAAACGTTCTAAAGGTCAAACCAATAAAAATTATATTGTTTCTTACCAGAATAAATACAATTTAATCTTTTTCAAGGAAGGCCAAAAATCTTTGGACTCTAAAGTTTTGGAAAAATTTAAATGAACTCTTAACTAATAATATTAATAGAACAATAGAATAAAAAATCGTTCAAATGTGTGCCGCGGAATTCCAGGCTAGAGTGAATAAACAGGCCCCAATTTGTATGACTCAAGTACCATAATTTTTGCGTTTATTCCTATTTTTAACGGACACAAGGTAATCCAAAATATAGACTTAACAATGCCAAATTTGAAATAATATTGTTGAAACCAAACTTCGTGGGAAGAATGAGTTGCGGCGAAAAGACAGATGCGCTGTTAAGTCTATATTTTGAGTCTATATTACGAGTGACTCTAGGCCTAAGCGTTGGAAATGAGTTGGTGTTTAATGTATACGAGTCTTGTCAGCTCTAGAATGGGTGTGTCGGATGTTGTTCTCAACGAGTGAGTCGGATGAATAAGAAGTGTGCTGGGTTGAATGATGGTAGATGAAATATTTTATACAAGTAGGTTCAGAAAAAACTCTGTTCATACCAGATTTACCACAGTGTGTTATTTGTGAGTAAGAACAAAGTCTTCGGCTTATTTGATGAACTCAAACTTCGGTCTAATGGTTATGTCTTTAGGTGCTTTTGTCGACTCAATATAGGCCATCCCATCAGCGTGGTTGATGATTTTGTATCTCGGAAGTTAAGCAACGGGACGGCATTAGTCAAGATCAAGTACTTAGGCTTGTAGTCTATCTATTACCGATTTCTCAAAATAAATCATTAAGATCAAAAATTGGCACACCATGTAGTTAACGTACTTATATAATTAACATTTAAAGTCTAGCTAAAAGTTCCAAAAAATTTCAATTATTTTAAATTAGGTAAATTTATTGAAATAAAGAGTTTTATTGAACTATTTATTAGCATTAGCATAATCAAAGGGAGCTTCGCTACCCGAATCGAAATTCAATTAATAATTCAGATTATATTTTTGTTCATTTTCCTTGCTTTGTTTGTTTTTTAGTTCAAACATACATATGTGTGACTTTTGTTTCTATGTATTAGTAACAACTTTATAACTCCCACAATTCTTAACCGATCTTATTAATATATACATTTTACACATCTGAGAACAAAATCCTTTAAAATTAAATATTTTTTGCTAACTGTAGGATTAAAAGCGGTCACAATAATCGACTTGCCTATTAATTATGTAGATATGGAATATAAATAAATACATATGCATAAATACATATGTATAAGATATATACATATGTTTGCATGTGTGTATAAGATCACCTTAACAAAAACATTATTTACAATAGAATAATACTTTAATACTTATAGAATAGAATGTTATAAAACGTTGTGCCGATTGATAAGCTGACTAAATAGCTTTGGTCCTTTACTTGACAAGTTTGCAGGTTTTTACCAGAAATTGTAAATGAGAACAAATTTGAGCAATTAAAATAATTTTCTCTTTGCCAGAACTTGCAGGTTTTAGCCAGAACATGTTTTCCTGGCAAATAGAAAAAAATTGTCAAATAAATTATTTGTTTAAAAAAATACATTGAAAACAAAAAATATTTGATATTTTTTATTTATTTTCATAAATAAGTATGTGTGATTGTAGTTTTACAATTTTATTTTAATTTCAATAGAAATTTATATGAATAAATATCAATACAAATTTATTGAAAGGGAAATTTTGTTTTTTCTGTTCCCGTACTTTTTATAAGTACGAAGAGAAAATTCATTAATTCTCTTTAGCCAGAAAAGTTCTGGAACAAAGCTAATGAATGATTGATGGAATGATAAAATAAACATTTCATATTGAAAAATAACAAATCAAAATTTATTTTTAAAATGTATTATTTGAATTTTTCCTTATATTTGATTTATAAAATTCAAATTTCTATGTAAAATTATGAATTTTTTGACATATTCGAGATATTTTCCAGTTAACGAAATGTTTTCCTATAATAAATACAGTTTAAAACAATATACAAATTTAATATTTACACCGCAAAATAACAAATGGCTACAATTAGTAAATATGTACTATGTACTTGTATAAACAAAAACAATTTATTTATTGTTTTTTTCTCAGAGTCAATACTATAAAAAAGAATAATTATAATAATAATGAAAAACTCAGAAACACACAAAATAATTGATTCTGTCGAATAAATGCTGACCAGCCACACTGCAGTTAGTGCTATTTTCCAATAAATCTGCTTTACTAAGAAAAAGAAGTATATAAAAAAATATTTATTAAAGCAAATTGGACCATTGAACTGTTTTTTTTTCAGCTATTTTATTGTGATCTTTTTTTGTGCGTTTTTATAGCCATTAAGAAGGTTGTTGATTAAAACACTTAAAATGGCTCTTGACCCGATTTATTGATCTCTTTTTTGTGATATAACGTTCAGCAATAAATATGTATTTTTTATAGATTTTTATGAACAATTAAAAGTACTTGTGTTAATCTATATAATTACATGTTTTTTATATATGAACAATAGACATTCATATAAATAGATTTACTTTATTTTATAGTATCGAAAATAAACTGATGCAAAATTTAATAGGTCTTCTTATAATTCTCAATGTAGTTAGTGATATTATTTTAAGGGCAGGATTATTAACTATGTTTGTATGTTGTTCATATAATTGATCTGTTTGTCTTTTATTTAACTTGAAATTCGAGATTTTTATATAAGTTGAACTCCAATTAGTGCCAGTCATAATTCACTTCATTAATTAAAAATAAATATTTAATTACTCAGCATGTTAGAAAAAAATATTTATATCTTTTTTAAATTTATACTATTTTACAAGATAACCTCTGATGTGATTTCTAGACTTCCTCTCAATTAGTTCATTCCGTAAAATTTGTATGATTACATCACAATTTCGTAACTTCAAACAGTTTCATTCCCTTTAAAGCAAGTACATTCGCAGATCATACCCACCTAAAAGTATACCAACCGGACAATAATCGTTATGCGTAGACTACGTCTCGCAGTTTTCAAGAAAATGGAACCTAATGATAAAGCCGATTGATAACTATTTCACCTAACTTTGTGTCTCTATAAAAGTGCAACTAATTTTTAAAGAAGAATTGATAATATTGCTAATTTCATAAAGATCAGGCCCCATTTGTCTTTACCTCCCATCCAAAAATAAACAAATATGAATCTATTCATAAAATGTTATCAGAATCAAGTCATATTTGCCTTTAGCCCCCTTTTAGAAATTTGTTTTTCTTTCATATCATGCTTAAATATATCGGAAAAATAAAATAAATAACAATTAATATTGATAACTGATGTATTGAGGAGTATTTGTCGAGCCTTTTGAGATTGATGATTAGATTTAACCTTATCAACTGTAATCTCCCTAATTGCTCTCTGGCTGTAGGTAAATATGTTAACCAGTCCGTTATTACACGGATTTCTGAATGATTTGACTTGCATTTTGATTTCTGAGTTTTTAACTTAACCTCAATTTTCCCGACAAATTGTGTGTCCGGTATACGATCCAATGGTGGCCTCTGGTAGGTTAGTCGTTAGTGTTCTAGTCTGGTAGACCGGAGGTGGTGGGTGCGATTCCCACCTGAGACACTGGTTAAGGAGCGCACAGCAGGCCCGATAGAGACCTAGGTGTATTTTTTCGGATTTGATGTATATACATCCTCCTTTCAAACTAACTAACATACGATCTAATGCGTCCAGTATTCATTGATCCGATGTTTATGGATGTCTTTCTAATGTGTTTATTATTTATTGATAATGTATCCTATAATCTGTGTTGTTAAATACGCTTAAAAAAGCGCTCGGTTGCAAGTACCGTTTTATATCTTATATATTTTTGAATAAGCGAAATATCTAGGGCTTTGGATGACGTATTATTCATGGCCTCACTTCTATCTGTCGGTCCACACTAGGAAACTTTGTTTGGGAAATTTTTGATTTTGCGTGAGAAAGAAAGAGAAAGAATATCATTCATCTCTCTCGCGATACGCAGTTCCCGTACTCGGAAACTTGTTTTGTTTTGTTCTATTCTTCTCATTCGTAAAACAACAAATCAATGCAATTAATAAGTACATAGTTTCTGAAACAAAAGTTTCTATGTGTGGACATGAAACTTCAAAAGAAAATTAACAGAATGTTTCTCAACAAAAATTTCCTAGTGTGGACCAGGTCTATGCAAAATATTAGCAGTAGTTTGAGTAGTAGTTTGACATTACACTTTTTGTCCAAAGAAGTTCGCCAGATTATTGAAGCATAAGTAAAAACTGGAAACATTGACCATAGAAATATTACGACATTGTGTGCGTATCAAACAGGTCTAAGTCCTTTCTCAGCTAAGTTCCTCAGTCAAAATATCATGTGGTGCAATGCGAAATACCTTTTTCCTAATATTTACATAAATCCTTCATTTCGCAGGTTATACATCTATTCTTTAAATTTTAGATGATTCTGTTATGGTTTGTCTAATTATTGGAGAACATAATCAATATGTTTTTGAAAGCACTTCGATGTCAGTGCATACATCAAGCGTTTAATATAATCTCAATTTAATTGCCTTTCAAAATGTTATTAGTTCCCACAATATTTATAAATATAAACAATTATTTTATTTCAAATAAATAACCAATTAAACTCTAGAAAATTATTGCATATCTATTTAATGGTAAATTATTTTATCACATTTACACAATTGATATATGTTAATTTTGAACATTATTATAAAAAATAAAACAACACCAGTATTAGAGAGACTTTTGAGAAAGTTATTGCGTAAAGTGTTGGTTGCACAAAAGTTGATGATCATAAAATTTAACCATTTAACAAATAGTCAATCATCTCTGTCAGCCATTCATTCCATCAGTCAACCAGCTAACCATACAACTACCTAGTCAGCCAGTTTTCCAGACACTTGCTTTGGCAAACAACTTTAGCTTTTTTATTTTCAATAGGAGAAAAGTCTAAAAGTAATTGTCATGGTCGTGTTTTTGTCGTCACGAACAGCTTTAAGACACAGACTACATTGTTAAAGTTGAAGAAAGAAAAACCTGTTAAATAACAAATAAAAAATTGAAAATCCCAAACGGCGAGACAAATCAATAGACAAATAAAAGTAATGACAGGCAGACAGATTCATTATTTAATATGAATACTTAAATACTTATGTATATAAGTATGTACATAAATATGAACAATTATTTATATACATACGTTTGTTTACTACAATAGTGTCCTAACTTTACATATTTATAAGATTTGTACAATATTGTACATATATCTTAATAGGAATACCCAGTGTGCTTCACTACACTAAAAACAATATAAATAAAACCCCCTTTAAAATTTTTTTACATTTACTTCTTAATGGGAAAACCCTTTCCCATTTTTTAAGTCGGCTATATATTTATAGTGCAAGAATTTGTAGCAAATTTTAAAAATCTCACTATTTTAGTTTCCAATATATACACAAGCTGAAATCCCTCAGTATTCCAATTATGCGAGTTTCAGTATTTAATTTTAACTCTAATAGTTTCATGGATATCTGTATATATTTTTGTATTTAATTTATATGTATGGTGCCAAGTCCCTAATGCTAGTTGCAAACCCCTGTTGTTGCTCGTGCAAAATTGAAAAAGTGCTGAAAGCACTTATGATTTCCCAGTTATACCAATTTATTTATGTATTTATTCAGCATTTTCATACAAATTGTTCCCATATACTCATTTCAATGCCCCTGCGTAATTTGAGTATTCTAGCAGATTTTAACAATTTCCCAGATATACGAATTTGTCTATAAAGGTGACAGTGCCCAAAATATTCATATGCATTTATATGAAATTTCGAAATAAAAGGTGGTCCAGTTTTTTTATCTAATGAAGTTATGTAGAGAGATTTTCGTTCTTTTAAAAGTCCAAATACATATAAGAAATAGGCAATATTAAAGGAATTTTTTTACTTGATTGTTAGATACCATAGTAAAAATATCAAGGAAGTGTCATTCTCTCTTTTTGTCGCCATATTAACCATCTGACGTTTGCTGGTATTTTAATAAATCGAGCTACCACATTTACTTTGAAAATACCATTTTTTGTTTGCTTTCGTATCAAGCAATTGCAATTAGTGCTCCATCCGGTCCAAGAATACACGGTTTTCTTCAAGTGAAAAATTTTAATTTTAAAAATATAAAAGGCCTTAGATATAGAACTTGATGTGAAGGCTACCTAGACACTTATTGGACTGGGTAAATGCATTCCAAGGATTCTGATAGGCTTTCTAACGGGCAGGACAGCTCGACAACAGTTACCGCTGGACCTAAATTGTTTTGAAAATTATTAACATAAATTCCACAATCACAAAACAAAATTTCTTAGAAACTATTTTTCCCTTTTTCATATGTGGCAACGATGTTTTATTTATTAAGGTATTTTCAGACTACAATACTGAATATTAATACTTGTCAGAAAATCATGTAGTATAATACAATTTCGTAGTCTAAATACAATTGGATTGATTATGAATAAAAATACTTCTGATTTTTATTTTAAAGTTTTTGAAAAATTTCAAAAATTTCTAATTTTTCATATGTATCAAAGTTGTAATTAAAAAAAGAAACGTTAGAAACAATTTTTATCTGAAAAAAATAAACAGGCAAGTAAAATAAATTAAACATAAACGAAAAATTTAAGAACACAGTTGAATTTATAAAGGTAAGAATTGATAAAGAGTATGTCTGAAATATTTATGTATTTTTCTTACAGATTTTTTGATATATCGACCAAATTCTATAATATTTTTATTTTGAAATGTATTAATACTCAGTATTGTAGTCTGAAAATAAAAGCCTTTCCAATTAATAAACGTCAAAAATTAAATCATAGTTTTGAAAAACAAAAATTTTGAGTTATTTCACTCTAGAACAAAATGAGCAACATACATATGTACATACTCAGGAAATATAAATATACACGCTTGGTACCAAATTGACACCAAAGTGTTTTTAATTTTTCAAAAACATTTGTTGTCAAAGTGCAACAATTCATTGTCGAAATCTAAATTGTATACACTTCCGTTATCTAAATATGAACAAACGTTTTAAGTTCACTATTGACAATAATCCGTATAAAATTTATATGTATAGTATTGTCGTACGTATGTATATACTTTGAGAACGGATGTTATTGAAAAATGATAAACACTTTGGTGTCAATTTTGTATCAGACATGTATATTTCTATTTCCCTCTATGTATGTATATTCACATAAGTTCATAGTTTTTATAGTGAAATAGTGTTTATTTTCACTTAAAATTTGTTGTTTTCATAGAAAATAGGTTGACATTGTGTCATTAATCACTTATTTTATATATAAATACGCATTTCTTAAATGTACTTTAAATGTTTACTTTTAGTTTATTTAAAAGTACCTACACATAAATAATATTAACATCAATAATGCACATTTTATGGATGTTTGCCAAATAATAACTAGTTGAAGGTTCATGTCATTTTCAAATCAATTCAGTTAAATATTGTACAATTTTGACCCTGTCAATATACTAAGTACAAACATATATCATTGAATTTGTTAATGCGTTCTAATTTAAGACGTAAACTATAAAGACAATGGATAAAAATGTGTGGAATATTTATTATAACCTGTTTTTTTAAATGCTCTGGAAATTCATTCCACGATAAAAACTAAAATGACAAGTAAAACGATAATATTTATATCTCGATGTGTTTTATTTATAGATCATTACATATTGAAAAACTAAGCTTTTCATTGAGTCCGGTTATAGTAATACACCTATAATACTCTCCAGATAAAGATTTAAAAATATAATTTTTTAAAATTTCCAATCGGCCCTACCGATTTTACATAGAGTATAAAAAAGTACATCCCGAATCTAAAAGCCCTAATGGTAGGTACCTCTCTAAAAATTGTTTTTTTATCAACTTCCTTTCAGAAACATGTGTAAAAGTTTATTGAACTTTTCCATTTAAGAGAAATTTTTGTATAAAACAAACAAAAATGAAAAACTAAATCTATTTTAAATATTTTTTTTACAATTTACGCCAAACGTTATAAACAATTAAAAGTTTATTGAACTGAACTTGTTAAATGAAATGCTATACATACATTTTAATTTATTATACAATAATTCTACAATAAATAACATTTTAATAGTTCATTTCATAAATGACCACTAATAATTATTTAATGAGCTATTAAAAGAAAAACACGCTAATACTAAAATATGTGTGTATTTACTTTAATATTTGTGTGATTTGTAATATTTTCACATTTTAAATGTCGAAAAAACTATTTGAAACGTGTTTGGATTTGGATACATACCTACAAATGAACCAGTTCAGCCAAGACGTCTTGTCGTACTCTTGTAAACTTTGAATCGTATTATTATTTTACCCAACACCACCACTTTAGTACGGAAGGTATATTGGGTTTGTGCTGATGTTTGTAACGCACAATGATATAGGTCCTATACCTATACCTTAAAGTATACCAATCGGCTCAGAATCAATTTCTGACTACAGGTCACAATTTTGAAGATAATTTAATAAAATTTGTTTCATAACCTTCTATTGTCCCAGAGACGAAGCCTATTGAAAATGGTTAAGATCGGCCCATCGGTTCATTATTTCACCTAATCCCCATACAACTGAATCTGCCGAATAGGGCTTTTAAGTTCATAATTATGTATAATATACTCATATCTCGACAAAAAGCTGCAAAACCAAATTCCATACTAGCCTTCAAGTTCATGAGGGTGAACTTTATAATTATATGGTCTCATTTGACCATATAATTATATGGTCAAAATTTGTCCATAATTTTTTCCAACAATAAATGGCTTAAATATGTCTGAGACAAGGTACAATTCAACTAAAATGTTTTATTACGAAAACTAAATTTCATTTTATTTTTGTGACAGGTATAGGGTATTTTATGGTCGGCCTCGCCGAAATTTCTTACTTGTTTTTTGTGTGAATGTATAAATATTTAAGATTTTCTCAGAAGATCATGCCAAAATGCATGGCAGAAACTAAAAACTATATAAGTATAGCAAAATATACATTACACTTGAAAAATAATAGTGAGCACGATCGAAGCCATTAGCCTAATGGCTAAATAAAAATATAATTTTACATAAACACGAAAACAAATTTTCATATGACTAAATAAATATCTATGTAAATACCTTTAATAAATATTAGAAGAAAAACTTTATTAGTGCATAAACGTGGTTTAAGTGAAATTGAAATTAATTTATTTATAGTTTATGAAAGTAAAAATAGTTGTAGAACCTCTTTAAAATATTTCATAAAATTATGAAGTTGTACAAACCTTTAATTCATAGATAAAGAACAATTTTCCAATATCTATACATATAAAAATGAATGTGTGTTTGTTTGTATGTTTGAACGCTATAGACTACTAAACGGCTGAACAGCGTATTCCTGTATGTCTGGAATAGTTAATAGGCTACTTTTCATTTTAAATTTTCAAGTGGGCGAGGAACAACTCCCACATTAGGAAAATATAAAATTCGTGTATTTGAGATAATATAACAGTTAGAGTCTTCAAATTTTGTCGGAGGCACTATAGTGTCAATATGATTATATGGAATAAAAAGTGGGCGGACTAGCGTTAGGGGGCGTGGCACCTCCCATATTAATTAAATACAAAAATTCGTATATCTTGGAAACTATTACAGTTAGAATATTAAATTTTTGTACAAATAACTTCAACATCCATATAATCATTTTGGGTAATAAATTGGCGGACTACCCATGAGGGCAGGGCACCTCCCATATAAAATAAATACAAAAATTCATTTATCTTGAGGTAATGTAACAGTTAGAGTCCTAAAATTTTTCGGAGCCATTTTAGTGTCAATATGATTATTTTAGGATAAAATGTGGGAGGACTAGCGTTAGGGGGCGTAGTACCTCCCATATAAATTAAATACAACAATTTGTTTATCTTGAAAACTAACACAGTTAGAATCTTAAAATTTTGCATGAATAACTTTAATATCCATGTAAACATTTAAAGTAATAAATTGGCGGACTACCCAGGGGGTAGCGACACCTCCCATAATAATTAAATACAAAAATTCGTTTATCTTGAGATAATGTAACAGTTAGAGTCCTAAAATTTTGTCGGAGCCACTTTAGTGTCAATATGATTATTTAGGATAAAAACCTTTAGGAAATTTTTTATAATTTAGTAACTAAATAAATAATTTTTTTGATTATTATGATTTTCATTTCGATAGGGGTAGCGAAGCACACCGGGTATTAGCTAGTTACTTATAACATTGACTTGCGCTTTCTTTCAATTGTTGTCGGTCGATCTATAAAACCCTATTTCCGAAGGCAGTTTTACAAAATTCGATTTAAATATGAAGACTTCTAAAAATAGCTTTGTGCAGCTAGATTTAGATTCCAAAACACAGAACAGATGTTTGATTATATTTAGTAGCTGATATTAAAAAATATTACAATTTGTATTGAAGCTATACATAGTTATGAATCCCATTGTCTGTCATCTGTAAAGAGCCAATTACTGTTCAAATTCATAAATGTTTCCCCTTCTATATAATAGAAGAGAAAAAAAGTTATAATATCAAAAAACTACTGTAACTTGGTTTAGCATTTGAAACACGATTCGCTGACCCTATAATATTTCAACTAAGAAAAAATTGCAATCGCTTTGGGTCTGTAAATAGGTTTGAGCCCTATTGTACGAATGCCTTTATCTAATAAAATGTTTAGAGTACACTAGTAAGAATAATATAAGTATTGCAAGGGATCTTGTAAAGGTACTAGAGTTAAATCTGGTCCGATGTCTGCCATACATAACATTTTAACTTTTAGGATCTATTTAGTAGAATACCTATACATACATATATACTTTATTGGAACTCCCATCTTTTGGACGGTGCCTTCAAAAACATATATATGCATATGTATGTTCATACATGTTTTCTTTTATTTTCGTATTAAATAAACAAGAATTTAAGTGGCCATAATACACATTTTTTCTCATTTTAAACAAAACTAAATTTATATAAAAAACAAAATTTCTATATCATATTACACAGTTTTCCAATAAATGTTGGCCAATTTTTTTAAACAATCGCATGTTTATTGGACTTTAAAATAAAAAGTATGCGTCCATTTGTCTATTAAACGCCAATTAAAATTCCTAAATAAATTATGTGTACGTACAAAATTTACGTGATTTATGTATATATTGTTATTGTTTACTCTTACATACATACATATGTATATTCATATAAAAATATTTTTAATGTTAAAAAAAAATTATTTATTATTTTTAATATTTATTATTTTTTGCTAAAAATTCTTGCTTTCTTTTGAATATTTTTAGGAACTGGAACATTTGGACGAGTATGTCTGTGTCGTGATCGTGTGTCAGAGAAATATTGTGCCATGAAACTTTTAGCGATGGCTGATGTAATTCGTTTAAAACAAGTCGAACATGTGAAGAATGAACGCAACATATTGCGTGAAATTAGACATCCCTTTGTTATTAGTTTGTAAGTACGAATATTGTAATAAATACTATGACAAAAATGAAAACTTACATATTACAAGTTACTATTTTTAACAGTTCTATGCATTAGAACTGTTGAAATTATAAATTTTTTTATGGTATTTTAAACATTACCCTGAAAAGTGCAAAAACCACAAGTCATGTATTTTTTGCCTTGTTGCCAAAGAATAGAATTAGATGTTTTTGCTTTAACAATCAAAACTAATAAGTGTGTTATATTATATGCAACAAATCTCATATATGGACCTGGGCTTCTACTTTTGTAGTCCATATCTATTGGTTCACCATTGCAACGATTTTGGAATTTGTTCACAGTAGCCACAACACACAAACTTCATAAATGACACATGATGTGAATGAGAAATTCTAATTCAGTTTTATAATCTAGAAAAATATTGCATGATCTCTGAATCAAACTTTTCATTTTTATTATACGAACCAATCGTTTTTGTTTTTGTCGAATTTCATCAATATACCGTTACATACATATTTTTAATTTAGTCGTGAACATTAAAGTTATTTTTGATGGTTGGCTTTTTAGAGAAGATGTTTCTAAATGTTGTTGTCTGAATAAAGTTATGTATGTCCGTCAAGGATATGTTGGTTGGTTATCGTGGTAGTTCGCTGCGTTCCGTGAGAATTCTAAGTATGTCTGACTAGTAAGGAAGTGGTAGTGTATGAGTTTAGATAAAGAAGTGCCGACAGAAAAACACTATAGTTGATGGGAAGACAATGAAATAAGCTTATCCCAATTTTGTCAAATAAGACAACCGAACCTACACCTCAGTTCATTCATATTTAATGATCTGGTATCTCTTCAGAAATCGGCAAAACTTAGTTTTTTATAAATCTTTATTATACTGCCACTTTTTGCAATGATCGGGGCTTGATCTAGGTACTTCAGTCATCTTTAGAAAAAGACTTGAAGGCCAATATTAACTTAGAACTACTAATATAATGATAATAACTTTAAAAAAATATGTTTCTTTCCAGAGAATGGTCAACAAAAGATGACTGTTGTTTATATATGATCTTTGAATATGTCTGTGGTGGTGAATTATTCACATATTTAAGAAATGCTGGTAGATTTAGTAGGTCATCAGGTAAGTTGTATTGAAAATCGGCGATAAAATTTCTGAAAATAATTCTCGTTAAACGTTTCTTTTTATTTTAGCAAATTTTTATGCGGCTGAAATTGTTTTGGCTTTAGAATATTTACATTCTCTACAGATCGTTTATAGAGATTTGAAACCCGAAAATTTATTAATCAATCGTGATGGCCATTTAAAAATTACAGATTTTGGTTTTGCCAAAAAATTAAGAGATCGTACCTGGACTCTGTGTGGAACTCCCGAATATTTAGCACCTGAAATTATACAATCCAAAGGTCACAACAGAGCAGTGGACTGGTGGGCTTTAGGTATATTTCCTATTTAAAAACTTATTTTCTTGACTCTTGATGGCAATTGTTTTCTGGTTTTGTTTAGGTATTCTTATTTATGAAATGCTGGTGGGATATCCTCCATTTTATGATGAAAATCCATTTGGAATTTATGAAAAGATTCTGGGTGGTAAAATCGAATGGCCCCGTCATATGGATCCTATTGCGAAAGACTTAGTTAAGAAATTGTTAACGAATGATCGTACAAAACGTTTGGGTAATATGAAGGTGAGTAAAACAAATGTTAGTATTTCTTCGAAATAGAAATAAAATATTTGCTTTCATCTTAAAATTTAATTTAAAAAATTTAAGTGTCATCGCACTACAAATTTTCCAATGTCATCACCTGTGATCACAACTACATATGTATATATAAAAAGCTGTATAAAATCTGTCTGATTATCATAAATCTTAGTTAAACATAAAAGAAATAGCAATAAATTTTATGACATTATCAAAAAAAGAACAAAAACCATAATCAAATCATTAACACTAAATTAAATATTAAATCATTTTCAAAAATAACGACATTTCTAAAATTAATCAACTCATATTTGGACCAAATTCATAAATAGAAACAGAAATACAAATTATGAAAATAGATGTACATATAAAAATAAAATACATTTTAATTGTAAAAATTGTAGTAAATCTTTACGAAAATGTACCATTAGAATGGTGTTCACAGCACACACCCCGTCTAGAAATGGGTGTAAACATGATTTGAGAACGTGTGCAATCGGAAAATGTTTTTATAAAATATTTTCCTATTTATATGGCGGTTTTGCAAATAAAACAAACAGAAAGCATACGTACAAAATATGTACATGCAGACGTATTTTTAATTTAAATAAAATTAAATAAAATAGAATAAAATATGAAATATCAACGCCAAATGGACGCAAACAAATGATATAAAAATAAAAAAGTTTTTCTCTTCTTTCTTTGCTCGTATGGATACAGGCCCATAGAAGACTTATTTCATGTCTTTCAAATTATAAAATGGCATATGGCAAAAACAACAAAATAACACAAAATCTTAATTGCTATTAAAAATTTGAATTTAAATTTAATGTATTTGAAAAGGAAGGGAAATACAAGATTAATGTTTTTAAGTTTCTAAACATTTTTAAATGTTTTTTAAATTTATTAGTTGTTATTAAAAAATATAAAATATAAATTTTATATTGAAATTACAGTAGGTGACAAAAGAATATGTACATACATTATGCCTGGGGAATTATTTTCGTTTCGAATTTACAAAAAAGGTCTTTGTTTTATTTTTTAGATTTGAGTCTAGACAACTTAGATAACTTATCTCTATTCTCCAAATAAATTATCCCATTCCGGCCATTATCATATAAATATATATCCATTCGGTAGTTTTTTATGCAATTTTCTGCAACATTCTATTCATATAAGTGTTTTTCTTTACTAACACTTATATCCCGTAAGGAGTGGATAGCTCCGAAATTTCGACATAATACAGGAGCTTAAGTATCCTACCACCTGTCTAATCAGATAAAAGTAGCCCACTACTGGTTTCAGTCTGATTTCCTGAGAATTTAGCAAACCCTAATTAAGTGTTATTTTAACTTTGATAAAAATATGTTCTCCTCCAATTATGGATAAATATTTAGAAACTCGTTTACTGGACGTAATTCTTGAATATTTCCCATTCAATTTTCATAAAGGATGATATATCCGTAATAATTTCGCTTCTTAGATATTTTAAATAATGTTTTACAGAGTTCCATTATATTCTCCGAATGCTGTACAATAATCCTTTCATAGAATATGTAGCATAATATCAACCTCGGCCTTCCTTATTTGAAGAAGGGTTCTCGCCCTATTCTGGTTCGGATTACCTCATAGAAGTTTTTGCGGATATATCCACCATTTCACTATTTAAAGCTCTCTTATCAACAGATATTGCTCTATTTGCCTTCTCACTGTTTGGAAATTTGTTAATCTCACTCGGCCTATATTTAGTCGAATCAAGTATACACATTCCATTATTGCACGGACTTCTGCCATTACATTTGCATATGCCAATGACGTACTGTAGACATGACTCCTTGTCCCGAGCAGATCAACACTGGCACCGGCACTGGGTTATTGACCACAGTACGTCATTGTAAAGCTATCTACACCAGAAAACAGCTTACAGATGTAAGGAAGGAAAGGGTTTAATACATATATACCAACGTCACTCTAATCACAACACTAGTTTTTAGGTAGAAGTCCGTGCAATAATAAACATGATTAGACTAAATGTAGGGCCGACTGGGATTAACAAATTTCCAATAGAGAGAAGACATGTCCAAAGCATTTGAATTTTCGCCCGTACCGAATAGGAGATTGACAATCGGCTATCCCTCATATTTCATAACCAGAACTGGCAAACTTTCTCGCCAGAGTCTGCCAGTACCAGAACTCATATTATACTAATGTTCAATGAATCAGACGTTTTGATGGCAGAAATAAATACATATGTACATAGTTTCGATATACATAGCTACATAGCTCTTAAAATCATAATTGCGAATATAAGATGTTTCTATTTTCAATTAACTGTCAATTTTTCAATGTGTACATTTTATCTATATCTTTTCAGAATGGGGCTGATGACGTTAAAAGGCATCGGTGGTTTAAAGATTTAAATTGGAATGACGTCTATAACAAAAAGCTTAAGGTACGTTAAAAATAAAAAATAAAAATAATATGTTTGGAAAAAAAATGTTAAGTGGTTCGGAATTAATTTTGTTTGCCAATAATTAAAATAAGGTATTAACAACGTTAGATTTTTTCGTTTATTAAATTATTAAAAAGTAATCGATTTATTCAAAACATGCAAAAAATAACAACAAATATTATATTCTAATTATATGCAAATTTTCTTATTTATTTTGAAGCATTTTTTTCTTCTAGTTTTAAAACGTGTTTTCATTGTTTTGATTATTATTATTGTTATTATTTTATAAAATTTATTTTTTGGGATATTTTCGGGTTCATACGTGAAACTACCTACGCTATTTTTTCCTTTCTTTTTTTTTTTTTGGCAAATTAATTTTTTTGTTAGCTTCGTGCAAAATATAAAATAAATTTGCTGTGTATATTAAAGAAAACAAAATAAAAATGTGAAATTAGGTAAAAATGAGCAAAATGAAATATTACTAAAATATAAAATTTTTATATATTTTCAAATTATTTACCAAAAAAAAAAAACAACAAAAAAGAAATGATACATTATATATTAATGAAAGTTTGTGAACTGTGTGTGCACAGAATTATAAACAAATTCACATTTTGATTATGGTCATAAATTATTTGAAAACAATTTAATTTGTTAACAACCTAGGGATCGATATAGAAATAAATTCGTATACAACTTAAGTTAGAATGTTTTCGTTTGTAGTTGCAAATTGTTTAGTTAAATACTAGATTATTTAACTGCAATCATCATCGCGCCATAATCATCAACATCAACCCGGCAGCATCAGCATTTGCATCAAAAATTATTACCATTTGTTGTTTGAGTTATTGTTTAATGCTATTTTTATTGTAATTCATATATAATGGGATCTTTAACATTTGGTGCAATTAATCAAATAATTATTCTAAAAATATTTATGTATTTGTACTTAGACAAATACAGCAGCAACAGGAACACCATTCATCCATTGAACGATCCATATTTGCAAAAATTTATTTAATTTTTTTGTTCTTTTTAAAAATGTATTTGAGGCAACAAATTGTTTCTATGGCGTTACCAGATTTGTTTGTTAACAAATTATTTAAAGATGATATAATATAAAATTCTAATTTTGTTTACATTTACAATATTTATTTTATTTACATTACACATGTTTCAACTTACAAAACAAACATGTATTATTCGAATAGTAAAAGAAAATCTGTTGAAAATTAATGGGGCTATTTTGAATTTTTATTTGGCAGATGTAACATTATTTTAGAACATTTTTAATGATCCTTCTAATTTTAAAATACACACATACATTTAAATTAATTTTTTTTTTGAAATTTACATTGTTTTTTGGGGCATTTTAAGTTAAATTTAATATTTGTAATTTTTGACTTTCATCAAATGTGTACCTTATAATTTTAGAGATTTTTAGAGATTATAATTTCAGAGATAATAGACTTTGCTGGAGACGAATATGAATGAATTTGTATTTTCTTGTACTTTAGATCGAGTTACCAGAAATTATTATTCCGAAACATTACCCAAAATATTTTGGTTTTGTAAGCTGGGCCGTTTTCAAGAAAATATCTAAGGTACACACGATTTTACCTAGCTTCAAAATTTATTGTTTTGCCATAGATGTAGGGCATATATGTAGAATTTTCCAATCAGTGTTCGTGAGGAATATTATACCCGGAATAATATCATTCCTAAGATGTTTGAATCTAATGTCGACGAAAACTTGACAATTACAAGGTGCTATAGAGTTTCATTATCCTTTCTGCATGCTCTACATACGCCCATAATCCTGTGTGTGCACTCAGAATACGTACTATCATACTAACTTCAGACTTCCTAATATTGGGGGCTTCTCATTCTGCTATCTTTAGGGTCACACATAGGATCATTATGGTTCTACATGCAAAACATAGTTCGACATGGTTACTATAACTAAACTATGTCCAAAAACATATAATTGTTATTTTAATTCTAGTTAAACAATATTGTTGTTACTGTAATCATTTTCATGTTCATGGCAATTATAAATTTGAGTATGATTCAGCGAAAAATTGTTATTTTTTAATAACTAAATAATGGTTACGATGAAAACATATTATGTTACAACCATTTAAATTTACAAATTTATGTTGCTATATGTTTTATAACCATTGTATATTATGTTGTTGGTACAATAACAAAACAAGTTTATTCAACATATTATTTTGCGTTGAAATAATTCTCATTTTTTTTTTCGAATCAAATTTAAATTTGCAAATCGTGTCATGTATTTATTGTAGGTATTTGCTATTTTAGAAACTGTAATTTTACTGATTCAGTAATCAAAATAAATTTGATTTAGAAACATATTTTTTACCAACTTTTTGATGACATTGGATCATAATATAGTCATGTATAACAAACAATATTATGGAAAATAGAAAATCTTATGATAAATTTTTTCAACTGTGTTTAATCATATTATGATATTTTAAAATGGTTACAATAATCATTATATATTTAGACTACAATCGTAATTTAAACCATAATATGTTGCTCTTAAAACATGATTACCACAACCATGTTTTTTCTCTGCGTGTATCCACCGTTTTATTATTCCAAGAGTTTTCATGAATTTCTCTCACCCATATTTTTAATAGACAATGCAAAAATTTACCATTCGTATTATTGGCCATTCGTTATAAAGAGCATTCATTCAACTAAACGTTCACGGGTTTTGTAAAATTATTCAAAATTATAAATTGTGCTTTTCTGCAAACGGCTATGGAAATTTTTACCCAATTTTAACATTGGAAAAAAATAATGATATTGATAAACAGAGTTAAACACGAATATAAATATTTAAAAAAAACCGTATCGCTTGGATAAAATGCCATTTTAGATATTTTGAAAAGCATTGATTATGGTTATTATATCGTCGAAAATCTTCGACTGCAATTTTTCACTTGTTTAATATAGATTTTAAAATGTGAGAAGTTAGCTTTATTTTTTAAACGTTTTAGCTTTTTTTAAACACTAGCAAAATTATATCGATATGTAAGTGATGCTCTTGAACTACTTCTAATAATTTAATAACCTTGATTTTTTACGTATTCAATTCTATGATCTATATTGTAAAAATATTGAATAATACGCCAATTCTCTGGCTTTAGATCCATTCGAAGTACATCTTGAATTTGAGATGTACTGGACTTGTATTTACTTTACCTTTATGATTGTGTAGAGATTTCAAAATTCGTTTTAATTCAAATTACTATAAATTGACATGTAATTTTTTCTTTCATTTATTCATAATGATCGTATAAAGTTTTTTGTAAACATTTTTATATGGGTAATTAATTTCCGTTTAATGTAGCAAATTTAATTTTCATTATTTTTATAGTTTTTTTTTATTAAATTTGCTCAAAAATTCTAACAATAAAATAAGGAGCAGAGTTTCTCAAACTTGTTGCTGTTTTTTTTAATAAAATCTTTTCAAAATAAAATGTAAAAGTTTTTACGTACAGTTTGGTTGTTATTTATTTAATGTTGACAGAAGATTTAAATTTATGATTTTGTTCTATTTATAATTCTAAAAAATATATATTTATTTACAATATGTTTTCTAATTTATTTTTTTGTTTTTCTTTCGCCCACAGCCACCCATTATTCCCGAAGTACAGTATGATGGCGATACCAGCAATTTTGATGATTATCCCGAAAGTGATTGGAAACCCGCCAGGGCAGTAGACCAAAGTGATTTACAATTATTTAAAGATTTCTAATTAGTCTAAATATTAATTTGCATTAATTTATTTATTTATTAATTTTAATATATAAGTCTGTATTTATGATAAATTGAAGAAGAAAAACAAAAAAAAGCATGAGGAAAAATAATAATAAAACAAAATTAAAGAAAAAGAAAACCAAATTATATAATATTATAAACAAAGATGCTATACCCAATAAATATTTATTAAAAATAAATTTCAATTGTTTATTAAATTAAATAAATGAAATGTTGAAAATTGTATTCACATGCAATTTTATAATAAACTAGCTATACCCAGTGTGCTTCGCTACCCTCATCGTAGTGGAATAAAATAAATATCATTATTGTAAATGTATATATATCTGCAATATCAATAATTCCCCTTTTAGAGAACTCTTTAAGTTTGATTTTATGATTCTAGTCTCAATATTACAGAAAATTAGAAAAAACAGTTGAAGAACGAAAAAGTACCAGACAGTGCCTTTTTATATATTTTCATTAAATCAGGATGACGCATGTTAAATTTTCAACCAGAAACCAAAAAAAATCGCATAAAGATTTTTACACAATCAGGAAGCTACATGTCCAATTTAATGTTTTTAGGTTCAATATTATAGAAAATTCGAAAAGTATTAGTAAAAGAACAAAAAAAGTAAGTCAGAGTATGCTTTTTCAATTTTCGTTCAATTGGGATACTGCGTGTTTAATTTTATGTTTATAAATTCAATATTTTAGAAAGCTCTAAAAGTACCAGTACCAGTGAATTACGAAAAAGTACCAAAGGACCAATCTTATTTAATTTCATGTTCCTAAGTTCAATATTATAGAAAATTCAAAAAGTACCAGAAAATATTCCAGTTTAAATTTTCATTTACTCAAGTCCCTGATTGCTTTTAAAGATTCTAATTAACTCCGGGCTCCACATGCTTAATTTCATGTGTCTAGGATCAATATTATAAAAAGCACAAAAAGTACCTTTTGAAGAACGAAAAAGTACCCTTTATAGGTTCTCACTTAATCCAGGCTCTAAACGCTTAATTTCATGTTTCTAGGTTCAATATTATAGAAAATTCAAAATGTACCTTTTAAAGAACGGAAAAGTACCAAAAAGTCCCCTTTTATAGGTCCTCACTTAATCCGGGCTCTATATGCTTAATTTCACGTTCCTAGGTTCAATATTATACAAAAATCCAAAAAGTACCTTTTGAAGAACGAAAAGGTTTCAAAAAGTCCCCTTTTATATGTTCTCACTTAATCCATACTCTACACACTTAATTTCATGTTTCTAGGTTCAGTATTATAAAAAAATTCAAAAAGTACCTTTTGATGAACGAAAAGTCCTCTTTTATAGATTCTCATTTACTCCAGGCTCTACATGCTTAATTTCATGTTTCTAGGTTAAATTTTATAGAAAACCCAAAAAGTACCTTTTGTAGAACGAAACAGTACCAAAAAGTCTCCTTTTATAGATTCTTATTTACTCCAGGCTCTACATGCTTAATTTCATGTTTCTAGGTTAAATTTTATAGAAAACTCAAAAAGTACCTTTTGAAGAACGAAAAAGTACCAAAAGTCCCCTTTTATAGGTTCTCACTTAATCCATCCTCTACATACTTGATTTCACGTTTCTATGTTCAATATTATAGGAAATTAAAAAAGTACCTTTTGAAGAACGAAAAAGTACCCCTTTTATAGATTCTCATTTACTCCGGGCTCTAAACGCTTAATTTCATGTTTCTAGGTTCAATATTATAGAAAATTCAAAAAGTACCTTTTGTAGAACAAAACAGTACCAAAAAGTCTCCTTTTATAAATTCTCATTTACTCCGGGCTCTACATGCTTAATTTCATGTTTCTAGGTTCAATATTATACAAAAATCCAAACAGTACCTTTGAAGAACGAAAAAGTACCAAAGTCCCCTTTTATAGGTTCTCACTTAATCCATCCTCTACATACTTAATTTCATGCTTCCAGGTTCAATATTACAGGAAATTCAAAAAGTACCTTTTGTAGAACGAAAAAATACCAAAAAGTCCCCTTTTATAGATTCTCATTTACTCCGGGCTCTACATTCTTAATTTCATGTTTCTTGGTTCAATATTATAGGAAATGCAAAAAGTACCCTTTGAAGAACGAAAAAGTACCAAAAAGTCCCCTTTTATAGATTCTCATTTACTGCGGGCTCTACATGCTTAATTTCATGTTTCTAGGTTCAATATTATACAAAAATCAAAAAGTACCTTTTGAAGAACGAAAAAGTACCAAAAGTCCCCTTTTATAGGTTCTCACTTAATCCATCCTCTACATACTTAATTTCATGTTTCTAGGTTCAATATTATAGGAAATTCAAAAAGTACCTTTTGAAGAACGAAAAAATACCAAAAAGTCCCCTTTTATAGATTCTCATTTACTCCGGGCTCTACATTCTTAATTTCATGTTTTCTTGGTTCAATATTATAGGAAATTCAAAAAGTACCTTTTGAAGAACAAAAAGTACCAAAAAGTTCCCTTTTATAGATTCTCATTTACTCCGGGCTCTACATACTTAATTTCATGTTTCTAGATTTAATATTATGCAAAAGTCCAAAAAGTACCTTTTGTAGAACGAAACAGTACCAAAAAGTCTCCTTTTATAGATTCTCATTTACTCCGGGCTCTACATGCTTAATTTCATGTTTCTAGGTTCAATATTATACAAAAATCCAAACAGTACCTTTTGAAGAACGAAAAAGTACCAAAAGTCCCCTTTTATAGGTTCTCACTTAATCCATCCTCTACATACTTAATTTCATGCTTCTAGGTTTAATATTATAGGAAATTCAAAAAGTACCTTTTGTAGAACGAAAAAATACCAAAAAGTCCCCTTTTATAGATTCTCATTTACTCCGGGCTCTACATTCTTAATTTCATGTTTCTTGGTTCAGTATTATAGGAAATTCAAAAAGTACCTTTTGAAGAACGAAAAAGTACCAAAAAGTCCCCTTTTATAGATTCTCATTTACTCCGGGCTCTACATGCTTAATTTCATGTTTCTAGGTTCAATATTATACAAAAATCCAAAAAGTAACTTTTGAAGAACGAAGAAGTACCAAAAGTCCCCTTTTATAGGTTCTCACATAATCCATCCTCTACATACTTAATTTCATGTTTCTAGGTTCAATATTATAGGAAATTCAAAAAGTACCTTTTGAAGAACGAAAAATTACCAAAAAAGTCCCCTTTTATAGATTCTCATTTACTCCGTGCTCTACATTCTTAATTTCATGTTTCTTGGTTCAATATTATAGGAAATTCAAAAAGTACCTTTTGAAGAACGAAAAAGTACCAAAAAGTCCCCTTTTATAGATTCTCATTTACTCCAGGCTCTACATGCTTAATTTCATGTTTCTAGGTTGAATTTTTATAGAAAACTTAAAAAGTACCTTTTGTAGAACGAAACAGTACCAAAAAGTCCCCTTTTATAGATTCTCATTTACTGCGGGCTCTACATGCTTAATTTCATGTTTCTAGGTTCAATATTATACAAAAATCCAAAAAGTACCTTTTGAAGAACGAAAAAGTACCAAAAGTCCCCTTTTATAGGTTCTCACATAATCCATCCTCTACATACTTAATTTCATGTTTCTAGGTTCAATATTATAGGAAATTCAAAAAGTACCTTTTGAAGAACGAAAAAATACCAAAAAGTCCCTTTTATAGATTCTCATTTACTCCGGGCTCTACATTCTTAATTTCATGTTTCTTGGTTCAATAATATAGGAAATTCAAAAAATACCTTTTGAAGAACGAAAAAGTACCAAAAAGTCCCCTTTTATAGATTCTCATTTACTCCGGGCTCTACATACTTAATTTCATGTTTCTAGGTTCAATATTATGCAAAAGTCCAAAAAGTACCTTTGTAGAACGAAACAGTACCAAAAAGTTTCACTTTATAGATTCTCATTTACTCCGGGCTCTACATGCTTAATTTCATGTTTCTAGGTTCAATATTATACAAAAATCCAAACAGTACGTTTTGAAGAACGAAAAAGTACCAAAAGTCCCCTTTTATAGGTTCTCACTTAATCCATCCTCTACATACTTATTTCATGCTTCTAGGTTCAATATTATAGGAATTCAAAAAGTACCTTTTGTTAGAACGAAAAAATACCAAAAAGTCCCCTTTATAGATTCTCATTTACTCCGGGCTCTACATTCTTAATTTCATGTTTCTTGGTTCAATATTATAGGAAATTCAAAAAGTATCTTTTGAAGAACGAAAAAGTACCAAAAAGTCCCCTTTTATAGATTCTCATTTACTCCGGGCTCTACATGCTTAATTTCATGTTTCTAGGTTCAATATTATACAAAAATCCAAAAAGTACCTTTTGAAGAACGAAAAAGTACCAAAAGTCCCCTTTTATAGGTTTTCACTTAATCCATCCTCTACATACTTAATTTCATGTTTCTAGGTTCAATATTATAGGAAATTCAAAAAGTACCTTTTGAAGAATGAAAAAATACCAAAAAGTCCCCTTTTATAGATTCTCATTTACTCCGGGCTCTACATTCTTAATTTCATGTTTCTTGGTTCAATATTATAGGAAATTCAAAAAGTACCTTTTGAAGGTTAAATTTTATAGAAAACTTAAAAAGTACCTTTTGTAGAACGAAACAGTACCAAAAAGTCCCCTTTTATAGATTCTCATTTACTCCGGGCTCTACATGCTTAATTTCATGTTTCTAGGTTCAATATTATACAAAAATCCAAAAAGTACCTTTTGAAGAGCGAAAAAGTACCAAAAGTCCCCTTTTATAGGTTCTCATTTAATCCATCCTCTACATACTTAATTTCATGTTTCTAGGTTCAATATTATAGGAAATTCAAAAAGTACTTTTTGGAGAACGAAAAAGTACCAAAAAGTCCTCTTTTATAGATTCTCATTTACTCCGGGCTCTACATGCTTAATTTCATTAACGAAATAAAAATTCTATTCCAAAATGTTGCAACATCGTAGTGGGAGCCCGTTATTACGTATTTATATGTATAAGTTAATAAACCAAAATCAATGTTTTATGAAAAAAGTACCAAAAATAGGTACAATTTTCACCCCTTAAACATCCGAATAACCAAAAAGTACTAAATTTATATTTTTATTTTTTCGTCAAGTTATGAAGGAGTCAAAAATATTGTTTGAATGTTCACTGGTTTAAAAGATACATGGGGTGCAAAAAAAGTACCAAAATACAGTTTTTACCCGTTTATTCCCTAAAGGGGCCGAAATTGAAAAAAGTACCAGACACCTGTCCGCTTATTTTTTAAATGAACGACGATAAGCTTTAAACTATTTTTGTATCTTTTCTAGTTTAGGAGATATGAGGTTACCGATTTTACCCGTTTTTACCCTTTTTTACCCCCTAAACATTCGAATTTCCAAAAATCCCGTCTTAGTGGATCTATTTGGTGGGAGACCAACCCCCTGTCCAAATTTCAGCTCTTTAGCTTTAACCGTTTAGGCTGTGCGATGATGAATCAGTCAATCAGTCAGTCAGTCAGTAACGTTAGAATTTTATATATATATAGATGAGTTAATGCTAAGAATGTGTATATACTTATGTATAACGGAAAGAACTCTACATGATATTAGACTTTGGATAAAAATTACTAACATATGGGCAATTTCATATCAAGTGAACCAACTCAAAAATCGATTTTGATGAAATGGATAGTAGGCCAGACACAAATTTTCAGCGATTTCGGTCCAGAACTGCCGGACTATGAGGTAGCAATTTTTTCATTGTTTCCAACAATTTTTATTTCTTTTTTTCAAAATGCTCTAAAGAAAGGTTTTTTATAGTCCTATAATGGAATTTGAGTGGAATATCTACAAACATTTTTTTTAATATTTGGCACTTAATTTTCTTCTATTTTTCAAAATGAAAGTTTTGTTCCTGATCTATATACTTGCATTTTTGTGTTACATTAGCTGTGGGTATTAGTTCAACTTTCTATAGCAGATTCTTATTTCAGATGGTTGTAAGGTATAAAACACTAAATTCGGTGGTTCCGAATGTTTAGTTTCTTGGTTAGAGATTCGTCGACTTAAAGTTTAATTTTAAAGTTCGCTATTTAATGGAATTTTGTATTAGGACCAATATTCCAAAGTATACACATGCCGAATTGATCGAAATAGCCATCTTTCTCAACCACATAGCAGAAATTGAATATATTTTGCATTCAACTCTTTAGGGGGTAGATACACACGCAAGTATTTCCAGGTATTAATTTTAACTTGTGTTTATCTTGTCAGTTGTCTTTCAATCAAAAAATTTTTGGCGTTTAATTTCTTTTGAATTTAAAACATTTTGACAATATATATTCACATGTGAACTTTTTCGTATTTTTTACTTTTCAAAGGGTATTTCTTGAATATTTTATAATATTGAACCTAGAAATATAGAATTAGGTATGTAGAGCACTGAAACTATTGTTATTGCTATATACAAATTTTAGAATGGGATTTCAATGGGTTTGGAAGTTATTTTTAAATTATATTAGAGGCTGTAATAATGAGTTGAAATTAATGAAACTAAAGAAAAATAAGGGCAAATATTATTGAGCCTCACAAACAGTATAATAGGGATTTTTTGTGGACTTCAAGCTTAATCCTCTGGGACTGTCGTTGTGTCTGCTAGACATAATTTTTATAAAACTTATATAAATTACTTCTCAAAAATATAGCGCACTTTCTGTTTACAATTTTCTTTCTTTCACCATTAAAAAAATGAAAATAAACAAGTAAGAGTTTTATACTTGGCTGTGCCGAATCTTATATACCTTTCACTATGATGTGTTAAAAGTACGAATTTTATTACAAAAAATCAAAAATACCAATTGCAAAACGGCAAGGCAACAAAAAGTACCCTTTTATGGGTTCTCATTTAATCCAGACTCCATTATAAAAAATTCAAAAAGTATCTTTTGTAGAACGAAAAAGTACCAAAAATCCCCTTTGATGTGTTATCGTCTAATCCGGACTCTACATACATAATTTCATGTTTCTAAGTTCATTATTATAGAAAACTCAAAAAGTACCTTTTGAAAAACGAAAAAGCACCAAAAAGTTACCTTTTATGGGTTCTCATCTAATTCCAAATCTACATACTAAATTTCATGTCCCTTGGTTCAATATTATAGAATATTCCAAAAGTACCTTTTAAAAACAAAAAAAAAAGTAGCAAAAAGTTTCCTTTTATGGTTTCTAATTTAAGCCAGGCTCCACATACTTAATTTCATGTTTCTAGCTCACACGCACTAGTGCTGCTCTCGCTCTGCTACTCTTGCTCTGCTGCTCACGCTCTGCTTTGGTTTTTTAAACAAAAGTACAATAACAAAATTTGCCGTATTATTGTGTATTTAGTTTTTTGCAGGATAAACTAAAAACTAAAAAAATAAAATTTTAATGAAATTTTTAGAGGTTGTCTCGGATTTTTGCTCATATCTCCGTTATTTATGGACCGATTTTGCTGATTTTAAATAGCGATCTTCCCGAAAGCATGTGTAACAGAATTATTGAAGATTCGGATCTCGCCGATATCTGGGGTCCTCTAAAAACTGATTTCAACAAACATACAGACAGACAGACGGACATGACTTAATCGACTCCGCTATCTATAAGGTTCCGGAAAATTATATTTTAGAAATTAGGTGAAGGGTATAAAAATGGCTAAAAAATATTTTACGAAACCAGTCCTTAATTATTGATTGAAAATTATAGCGCATTTAAATAAAATTGGAAATAAAATATTCTCATTCGAAATGTTTATCAATTCAGGATTCATCTCAGGATGATAAAATACCTCTGTCTCTATATTTAATGACCCATTTAATCCAAGTTGGTATTCAGTTTCTTAAATGTAACGAACATGTTGGGTTTATTATTTACCAAATTCATTTTTAGCATTTTAATATCAACTTGTGCAGCCATTTTAAATTCTGAAGACACAAATCTAATTTTTTTGATTTTTTTGGTGTTTGTCAGAATACTACGCCAGTCCCAGAGGATTGAGATTGGCAACACTGCTTAGCGACTATCGAAACCGGAAAATATACATTTCATTTTCTACCACAAATGTTTGGTTTGTTTACAATGTAAATGTCTAAGCTGCTAAAGTATTGCATACTTTAGGGCATATATAAATGTTACTATTCACCATAGGTATAATAAAACTATGGGGTTGTTTAGGAGAGTTGATGACGTCATTGATGTTAATATAATCTTGTAAATGCTTACATATGCAGTGTTTTTAATATTTTTTGTTTTAATATTTCAATTAAAAAAAAATCAAGAAAATTATTTATTTAAGACAATGTAAAACAATATATTACTCTAGTTGTTTTCAAATTTGACCAAAGAGGTGAATTTGTAACACAGGGTGTCTATAATTATATCAACATACCAACTTATTTTGGTAGTACGCACACTCAACCAAAATTTTTGACATAAAATCCTGCAACAAAACGTCAATGGCAAAGCTTTATTCCTTGTAAAACACAAACACACCTACACTTGAATGAAGACACATTATTCTCTACTCCTAGTTACCCTTAGCTGTGGTTATACCAGCAAATCAGTTTTAACTCATTTGTCTTATAAAACACTTGCCTCTCCCTAGTAACGTAAAAAAGTGTTAATTACATTAATAAATATAATGTAAAGTAGAATAAAAAAGAAAATGAAATAAATTAAAAGCAAATAAAATACAAAAAAAAATAATTTGAAAAATCACTTGATTGATTTATAACCAATTTTAAATTGATATAAAAAAATTACAAGAAAAAATTCCAAAGAGGTGTGAAAAATATCCATACGAATTTAGAAAAAATCCATTACTTACGTGTATATGAAATAGAAAAATACAAGAATAGTGAAAAAAATTAGTGAGAGTAAGAAAAAATCGAATATGTCGAAATGTCTGAAAATCGGAAATGTATATTTAAGAGTTTTTGAAAAAATGTAAGTGCTGGTCTCTTATGAAATAAAGAAAATAAATTATTTTTTATTATAATTTGAAAAGTTGTAATAAAAACAAGAAAAAAGTTATAATAGAATGAAATTTTTCATAAACAAATGCCAATTGAAACAATGAATTGCTGCTAATATGCACATACGAAATACTCGTACATCGTACATACTACATATACTTTTCAACATATCGATTTTCAACCAAACCAACACAGAGCAGCAGGAAAAGTACCAAAAAAAATAATAGAAAATATTTCTTATATATGTGTGTGTAAAAACTCATCATGGACAACAACAAATAAACATACTCAACACTAGATTCAGAGCCGCCATGGAATAAAAAAGTCCCAACATAAAATACGGACTATCAACCTAATCGTCATCATCGCCATCAGTTGTTTGCTGTCGTACTATAGATGTTGATTTTATTTGTTTCATATAACCAAACAAACAGACAACCAAACATCTAACAATCAAATATTGAATTGGTTTTAATTCAGTCAACTAAATTAAACAAAAAGACAAGAGAACTGACTAAACAAACTCACATCCCTTCATACATATGTGCATACATTCGTTTGCATAATATAAATAATGTAAAATATTCAAACACTCTTACGTACATATAACAAAGAATTTAATTATTATTGTAGTTAGAGTCAAAGTAGCAGAAGAAAACACAAAAAGCCCAGCAATAATAATGAGGAAAAACTGTAGTGAATTAAATTTAATATGGCGGATGTAAATACTAGTGCAGGAAGTAAAATAGTCACGAGACTTTTTGTTCAATGCAGGGTTGTATTCAATTGTTTGTGTGTTTATAGTTTCATTTTTAATTGCTTCAAAAATAATCATAAAATGTAATGAATACCATTAATTGCTGGTAAATGTGTATTTGAATAGGTCAAAAACCCTGTAAATGAATAAATAGCTAATTTAAAAATGTCTTATTTTGAAATGTCAACCTATTTGTTAGTTCGTTCGTTTCGTAAAAAATTTACTAAAATCATGTTAAAGGTAATTAAATAATTATTTTTTTATTCCATTGAACAGCAAAAGCAGCTGTGTTTAAAACTTGTTTTATTATATTTACTAGAAAGGGGGAGAGTGGAGCTTGGGGTGGTTAAGCAGCACAGACAAATGTCAAAAACAACCCCTCCATGTGATTGTCAATGTTTCTATTTTTTTAATTTTTTCCTTTTTAAATCGCCCATTGGGTGTGTTTTGTCCTTTACTTTATGGTATCATGTGTGCGTGTGTGTGTCTGTGCACACAAGTTAGTTTCCGCATTTTGTGCTTTTTTACTGTTATTCACTTCTCATTTAAATTTTACTAGACAACAATTACTGTTGTTTTCATTGTACACTCTCTTTCTCTCTCTTTGTCTGTTGTAATTCTCACATACTCTTTTTGTTATTTTTCTTCATTCTCTGAGTGTGGTGAATTTTGAAATTGTCTTTAATTTAACTTAAACGACTCCCGCCTTAAGTCTTATAGAATAAATATAAAAATACACAAGACATTAAAAACATTCCTACGCGTTTTCTTTTGTTGTACATTTCATTATCCATCCCTTCTGTCTTCCATCCATCCATTCATATTGAATTTTCACGCACCCACATACCCATACTTGTAACTTCTATTATACTCATATATTTGTTCCATATTCCCAAAAGTATAAAAATAGATTCGATTCATATTTTGAACAAACAAACGTAAAATTCAATTAAATACACCTGTATTTTACTTTCTTTAACTCATTTGAAATTGTTACTTACTTATTATAACTGGCATTGAAAGTTTGTCTATTTATGGTAAATAATTGTTGGAAAATGAAATTTATGGCAATTAATTCCAACATTTATTATTCCTTGTACAAAAGCTAATTTAGTTTCTGATATGGTACTTAAGATTGTAATGATATAGATAAGAATATACCTACATATACGTTAATTTTATTTTAAAATACATATCTCATATTTTTAACATGTATGGTGCATATACATATCCAAGAGTTGTCATTTGATCATATTAAATGTATTCAAGAGTTCTTGTTTTTCTTTTGGCAATCATTCGTTGCAAGAATTTGATTTTAATGGTTACAATAAATAATTTTTGTTTTCTACACTAACATAATGGAGACGGTATGAGAAGTTAGCGCTGATGTTTGTAAGAGCAAAAAAAGATTGTTTTGGACTCAGATGTTAACCGGTCAATTTTAATTACAACACTAAATGATATAAATAACTCTTGTTGGGTTACATGAAGAATTACATCCAAACTGTACAAAGGGTTACTACTGTTATTAATTATACAGGCCAAAGAAGTTATTTTACTAACTAACTTGAGATATATATTATTCTCATTATATTAAATTTTATATTCTGAAAAGTTTTTAATAAGTTGTGCCATCAGTAAGTACTACGTTTACAAAGGCTCTGGAAACATTGCTAGATATACCATTAAATGAAACATATTTAAGATATGAGGCGGCACTTACAGCCGAATGGCTCTTAAATTTAGACGAACTGGACAAAAGCAATTAAAGGACACGTTATAATACTCGAAAGCTAAATATAATCGTGCCTTGAAGTGTCTAATCACATAAGGAACAGAAAATCCCAGAAACTTTGAAATGTTGATTATTGATTGAATACCATGGTCAAGCGAAACATTAGAGCAAATGTCCATAGGAATAACTTGCTACAATGATTTCTCCAAATTGGTGGACAAAGTGGTCCAGGGATTCTAAATTAAAGGCCCAGAAACAGAAATATAACAGCCTAAGGTTAAAATTATGGCAAGTATTCTGTGTAGACACACAGGATTACAGACACAAATATACAAAATTGGATGTGCGAATGTAGGGCATGTATGACACTGAAACTTTGAAGCCATTGTCAAGCATTCTACGCCATTAGATTCAAATATCTTGTGATTTTATTGCGGATATAACATCTCTAGCGAATAATGATTGGAAAATTCTTAGGAATTATGTCTGGAAACTGAATTTATGGACATCGAATTATAATATTTCCCAATAAAATATTTCCCAATAAAATGAGAATGAAAACTCACATTTAAAATAATAAGAATTGATTAATATGGTTTTATTAGAATATTTCCTAAAATTTTTCAATTTTCAAAATTTGTAAACTATGGAATCTTGAGGTCTTAATTAATATTGGGACTTTCATTATTTGGCTAAAAATCACCATTAATCCAAACACCATTTATTTCAATGTACGCTAAGGTGTTTAAGGTTACAGAAATTAATTTTTTACAAATATCTTGCTTATTGGAATTCTTACGCCTTCAGATGCTACTACACTTCTATTGACAATTAAATTTTCTACATTTTGGCCCATCATAGGTCGTTTTCGAGCTATAGTGAATTATTTTTTCACGGCATTAATATTGTTAAATATATGCACTAATAACAAATTTGTCATAATTTTACGTTAATCATAAACTTTTAATATTTTCTAATGCATTGTTTTACCTCAAAATCGTTCTGTGATTGATTGATAGTACCTAGTGCCATAATTTCAGAAAGTGCCACAGAGGATAATTATTTAATTAATTAAATTCAAAAGAAATTAGTGTTTAAAATCCGTAATAATATAGTAATATAAACAAAATAAACCAATAGTTTATGTTAGAGAGAGTTAAAGACGTAGTCTGATTAAATAGAAATATGTAGCACCATGGCTTTGCAGATAACGTCCACTAATTCATAAATATGACCTGAGAATATTTCGAATGCAGTATGTGCCAGGGAGTAAGTCAAAAGAAAAATTGTAACACAATCCGTGTTAGTGCGCAATAGTTTAGAAACTTTAATTCGGTATATCGGGAACAGTAGGTTATATGAAATGAAATCTCATTTGTTTAGAGCTGAGATGTTTTCGAGTTAAACTTTCACAAATATCGCATTTTATGGGATCATAAATATTGTTATTTAATCATATTTTGTATTATGCACGAAATATTTCGATTATATTTCGTAAAGTGAAGTATGTATTATTTTCAGTGTAGAACAGAAGTACCATTGTTTACCTAATTTAATAACTTTTAATCAATTTCCTAGAAGTACTCAATCGTTATCGGATAAGAATAAGATTCATCAAGAAAAAAAATAATAATATTTTGAAGGACCAGTCTAGTGTATGTATACAATGTGTGCAAAAATATTTAATGGTATAAGATGCAATCAATATAAAAGCAAACTTTTCTGCTGAACAATTGCTACTCGATGACATTTTTCGTTTATTCTTTTTTATTTAATGGCGCTAAGGGTTGTTTTGTAACAAGTCTATGAACTTGGATTGCATCATCGATAAAATTTAACCTGTTTAGATGAAATAAATAACAAAACATACAAAAATACTATACATACATACACATGTATTGAAACAAACTTTAACAGAAAGTACATGCGTCATATCCAAATACCCAAATGTTATAATTTACTAAATAAATATTTACCGAATATTTTGTTTCGTGTATTTCCTCTTTTAGTTTTAAAATTTAATAACATTAATTACAATCTTTGTCATGTTTACGTACAGAAGTAGAGGGATATAGCAATATTGTAAGACCTGATAATGGTCAGACACAATATAGATTGCCAATTTTTTTGATTGCAAAATGTTTGTTAGAAAATCTAGCAATAAGTATATCGGTAGAGCGGGTTTTTTGAGATTGGCCCTTAGTAAATTATCTGACATTTTTGTAAACATTGTCAGTTTTATTGACAGATAAAAGAAAACTGGATAGCTTTTTATATCCTGGGGAGGGTATTGTATGTTTGTGCTGATTTTTGTAATGCACAAAAATATGCTCCTACACCCGAAATTGTCTTCATAATAGTTTTTGACTATCCATAGGTTTTTGAAGTCTACTGATGCGATAGAAAATCATTTTTTACATTACACCTCTTATTATGCAAACTTGGTTAAGAAAGCAAAACTCATTATTTGGGTCTAGGCAAATTGGAGATTTTCACCATGGTTTCACAGCTTTCACACATTTCAGAAATGTTTAGTTTAACATACTTAAGAATTGATTCAGTGGAATGCAATTTTATTCTGAAATAGAAAGCTAACAGTTCGAATTTTTAACAGCACTTCGCCATCAGGAATGTCGCCTTACAAAATAAGCCTCAAGGTAGAAGCTGCTGTTATACTTCTTCGTACTTTCAACACTTAAGGTCCAACTATAATGTGCATAAGCTAGCTTAACCCTTTAACCAATAAAAATTAGGTTTTTTGTAATTTATGTATTTGTCAACTTCATGTCATGATTTTTAAAATGTTTTCAATTGCAAGCGGCGTTAATTTCTTCCAGGTTCAAAAGAATGAAATTACCTCAAAAAAATTACTTTTGTGATAATGTGTACTTTTGTCAAAAAGTTTTAGTTGTAAATCGACAAAATTTTAAGCAGAAAAATTCATTACCTAATATTATTGTAATACTAGGTATTTGAAGTGATTTTACTTCATTTGTTAGAGAGATTTTTAGAAATATCTGGTTGGTTCTTTAAGGGACCATCTGGCACCCAGACTTCATTTTTTTTCATATATCAGATTATATAAATCATTGAAATGTTTTTTAATTGATTATTTCAAGATGAAGCACATCATTTATGTCAATAGCCTGTCAATGCTTGATGAAATCTTGTGCTAAAATTTGAGTGGGAAAATATAGACCATAAAATGGTTGGGGTTGAAATTGCTTCGAAACGTCGGCGAACAATCTCTGTTTATTGCCAACTAGCGATATTCACCTAGATCACACAATACTCTTACCAAAATTTATTATATAAGGCAAAACGCGATCACAAAATCCAAATTATTCATCCCTAACAAAAGTTCGATGCCTAATGGTTCCTCTAGGAGCCAACCAGGTATTTTTCACATATCACATGTAAATAATACAAAGTTGTAAAACAAAAGTAGCTTAGAAATATAAGTTTTATAACATTAATTTTTTTCCGCTCAAACAAAAAAATCAGGCTATTACGGGCTAGGAAATGTCAAAATCGAACGAAAAGTCTCTCACGAACTTAAGATCCGAAGAAACTTTTAGGTGGCTATTATGTAAATTTAAAACAATTTAATCCAATTTAGGCTTAACAGCTAATTCTAAAATATTAAAAAAAAATCTATTTCTCAATGTTCCTGGTAAAATATTTTCAAATTTGAGTATTGTAGGTATTGAACTCTTTACGTGATCATCCACTGGGTGAGTAAAAAGAACACTGCACCTTTGTTTATCTTACACGCAGGTTGCAATTTACGTAAGTATATGGATATCCGGTCTATTTGCTTAAGTACTCGAGCTATCTAATCTTTTGCCATACTAGCCATGTACATAGTTATTTCATACATTACTTGGTAATGAGTGATCGTTATTAATAACATTTATTAATTGTTTTGAATAGGATTTGTAGCTAATTACCAAGAACATATGTTAAATAATTAATTAGTTAGTGGTTTAAACCCTAGTGGATATTATAACTTCAAGGAAATATTGATGTTCATACTCCACTATTTTTTTTACTTTTTGAGGAGCATGAAACGAATAAGATTCTTATTTGCCAAAGAATAAGGAAAAAACAATAATTTTTCCAATGTAATTTGAAATTTTTACTTATAACTTTTGAACCATTTTTGCTGAATTTTAATATTAAACCGTATCAGATAACAATGATTATTTTGGGTAAACTTCATTTGTTAGAATTCCATAAGGACATAGAATATACACATACTAGCTTACCCTGGGTGCTTCGCTCCTCAATCAATATACAAATAAAAAATACCAGTATATTCAAAAAATATCAAAAAAATAAAATAAAATAAACAAATAACAAAAAGATGCTTCTTGTAAGTTTTTTTATTCATGCCATGTTTCTATGTTTTATATTATTATTCTAATAAAAAGAAAAGAAAATTAAGTTCACAAAATATTCCGTGTTTAAATCTATACATAAATCATAGATATAACTCATACAATATAAATCTGCATTCATTTGTTTCAGAAAAATTGTGCTTTTAAAAAGTATGAAACAATTTACCCGATTTTTATCCTACAGTGGCCTAGTACCTGAATTCCAAAATAATATTCCAATACCTTATTTTGTGTGAGTAAATAAACTATTTTTCAAATTTTATAAAAATTGTCTTGATGAGTTTAATAATATTTAATTTACCATTTTTCTTAAAATAAATATTACAGACTGAGTCCGTATAGCAGACCTGGGACAAATGCATTAAATGTGTTAATGCATTAACAATTTTTTTAAAATTAAAAAAAAATTAATGTTAATGCAAGTTTATTGCATTAACATTAACCAAGACTTATTTAATGCATTAATTTTGCATTAACATTAAATATTTTTGATTTTAATGCATTAATTTTGCATTAACATTAAATATTTTTAAAATTAATGCATTAATTTTACATTACCTTTAAATATTATTGAATTTAATGCATTAATTTTGCATTAACATTAAATATTTTTAGAATTATTGCATTAAATTTACATTAACATTAAATATTTTTAAATTTAATGCATTAATTTTGCATTAAAATAAACAAATATTATGGTCAAAATAGATGAAATTTGAAAACTTATTTATCAGATAACACAAAGCAATATAAAATAAGTAGGAAAGTATAGTCGGGCATGGCCGACCATATAATACCCTACACCATGAGTATATTTTTAAAATTTTTACTCTTTATAGAGAAACTTTTATGTTAAATATTATTCCAAAATATTTAAGCAATTTATTGATACAAAAACTAAAATTTCTAAATGAGGCTTTATATAGGTCAAATATGGGCCGATCCTCGGGAAATTTGGGAAAAGGATACATTTTTAAATAACAGTTAGTTTTGTTGAGTTTCATTGCGATACAAATGGTTACAAGTCAATTTTAGACGTTTAAGTCATTTTTGAAGGGGGGTTTGTATGGGGGCTAGGGTCAAATATAGGCCGATCCTTACGAAAATCTGCAGTGTCATTTATACTTATTTAAAACTTATTTGTGCCAATTTTTAGAGAGAATATTTGACGTAATTATGGCATAAAAAGTTCAAATCGGGAGGTACGGTTATATGGGGGCTAGGTGAAATAATGGACCGATTTCAACCATTTTCAATAGGTCCAAATTTCATCAAGTTATATTGAAAATTGAGGCCTGTACCTTGCGCACAAGGTTTACATGGACAGCCAGCCGGACAGACGGACGGACGGACATGTCTTAATCGACTCAAAAAATGATTCTGAATATTGGTATTGGACCAATATTTTTGTATGTTACAAACATCAGCACAAACGTATAATACCCTCCCCACTATAGTGGTGTAGGGTATAATTAATGTGTGTTTATTTGTTTTGTTAGGCTTTTAGGGCTTAATTTCGTAAATGCCTACGCATCACTTCACCTATAAATTTTTAAATTTGTATTATGTAATACACTACATTATGACAGGTGATTGCGTTAGAACAAGTGGCATGGTCAACACTCTCCGCCTGCGAGGAGTCTATCAGATAAAAATTTTGAAAACTTAGTTATAATCAGAGAAAATAATTTAGATTAGGTTAACTTTTATATTATAAAATAATACCCTCCCCACAATAGTGGTGTAGGGTATAATTAAATGATAAAATAAACTGTGTTGAATTACTATTAATTAAAGTTTACAATTAAAAATTGTAAAAAGAAATAAATGAAAACAAATAAGCTTATATTCAACATTGCATAATTATTTATAACGTTATAAGCAAATCTCATATTAAAAAAACATAGTTTTATTTGAAAGTATTTTAACCCATTTGATTTTACTTTCAATAAGTCAGACTTTGGTATTGCATTTTAAATAACATACATATATCACTTTTTATATACAAACATTAATGTTAATGCAAAATTAATGCATTAAATTTAAAAATATTTAATGTTAATGTAAATTTAATGCAATAATTCTAAAAATATTTAATGTTAATGCAAAATTAATGCATTAAATTCAAAAATGTTTAATGTTAATGTAAAATTAATGCATTAATTTTAAAAATATTTAATGTTAATGCAAAATTAATGCATTAAAATTAAAAATATTTAATGTTAATGCATTAAATGAGCCTAATTTAATGTTAATGCAATATTTTTTCCATTAAATTATTTTTTTTTTTAATTTAATGTTAATGCAAAATTAATGCAAATCGCCCAGGTCTGCCGTATAGGAGGTATATCTAATAAACAGGACAAGGGTTTCTATGCAAATGCATGTTTGTAGTCAGTAACTCAAAATAACTCTTAACTAGTATTCTTTTCGAATTAAAGAATTTGCTACAAAATGGCATCGTTTTGTTGTTGCATATTTTGTTATAAATGCATAAATTGCATATTTTGTTATAAATGCATAAATACATTTTTCAAAATTTTTGTATATTTTGCATATTTTTTAATTTTTCTAAAACAAATTGTTTGCTTTTCTCTGTATTTCACATTTTTACAACAAATTTATATATTTAATTTTTTTAAATAAATATGAACAAATTTTGATTTATGAACAAAATACTAGGTTCTATAAAATAAAATTTTACACAGTTTTATTTATTGTATAAAACCACAATAGTGCGGAAGGTATTTTAAGTTTGTGCTGCTAATTGTAACGTCCAAAATATTGGTCCTTAAAGTATCGGCTCAGTATAAATTTTTGAGTCTGTCCATCTGTGCGTCCATATAAAAAGATAACTTGATAAAATTTTGTTCTTTCATCTCTCTCACGTCTATAATTCACTTAAAAACATTACCAAACGATAAAATTCGAATGAAATATATAATATATACAAAAACACATTCGTTTACCAAATTTTATTAGAATTGCTGTCAAGCTTTCTAGTTTCAGAAATAAATTATATTCTATTTAAAGTTATTTCGTAGTCTTTATATTTGTCATTCTCGAGGTCGTGCTTTCGTTAAAGTGATATTATAATACATAAAGTAGTCCTTATAGCTATATTTTTATTTTTTTGTGCATGATCCTTGCATGAATACATCAATAAATCAAAAAAGTTTTTTTAATACGCTAAAAAAAAAGTACAAAAAATATAGTTTTCTTCATTTACACCCAAAAATAACTGAATTTTAAAAAAGTACGAAACAGGTTCTCATGATATTTACAACAAATTATTATGTTTATTAGTTAAAAAGTTATAAAAAATTGTACCAAAATCACTTATATCACTAATAGTGTAGAAGATAATCAAGAAAATCAGTTTTACCCATTTTTTCCAGAAACAATATTTAATAAATAACAATTTTTAATTCTTAAAATCTTTGATATTATCAAAAATTAACAGTTATACATGAGTCTCAGTGGTCGACATCGTAATAACGTTGATCAAAGTTCAACTATAATTTAAACTTATTTAAATATACGCAAGAGTAATATTGTTTTTGGGTATCCCTGGTATTTAATAATTTCCAGTAAAAAATAAATGATGGAGAACATATCTAAAAAATCATACAGATACTTGTACAACATTAGTTAATACACAAACAAACTAACGCTTTGAGTTAAAAACTAGAGATTGATGACGGTAATTGACTTTTATTGTGCCGTCACTTATGTTGCCTACAAGTATCCGACAGGTGTTCTATTTTGTAAAATTTATAATAAAGTTATTTTTTTTTTTCATTTTTATTTTTTTTATGGTATATTGTTTTTACTTGTCCGGTAAACGGTAATATTAAGTGTCAATTTATCAATGTGTGTGTATGTGTGTTCTTTACTATGAGGGAGAAAGTGTGTGTTTGTGTAATCAAAATAATTTCCATATTTATTCCATCAGCCACAATTTGGTTCTATTAGAATGAGTGTTCTAAGTTTAGTTTGTGGTCTATGACATTCATTGCGTGCTGAAGAATCGTTACTTTGAGAAATAAAATTACCATAGTTAATGGAATTTTATGTCGAATTTTTGCAAAGAGTTTTCAACATGAGTATTTAATTGATTTGATTATGGCCACTAAACATTTTCTTGTACGTATTTAAATTTTTTTTTAATATTTTTTGGTATTTTTAGATTTATAAAAATGCAATAAAGAACATGAATGAAATTTATTCTAAATTTTTTGTTCTGTATTTCTTTTAAACAGACAACTATTGATTTGTAGTTTAATAGAATTACTAACTAACTATTAATATGATCACCTTTGTTAAAAATTGTTATCACTATTAAAATAGGATAAAATCAAGCAGATGTTGTAAAAACTTTCTGAAATAAACACTTTGAATCTATTTTATCTAAACGTCTTAGCTACTTTTAAAAACCAAATTTTCTGATCGGTTTATAAGTATCCACAGATCAATGTTCCAAATTAGATAATTTCTCTTTGTTTATACCGCATAGTGTTCTCACGTAGAAATAAATTTGCCAAAAGTAGATTTTTTATGCGGACGTTTCTTTCATGAGAGCTACGGGCCTATTCAAAAAAAATTTACGTATTGGAATTCATATGTATATACACAAAACATATTCATGTCTAATTTTATCACGATATCTTTATTTATCAATCGTAATATGATTTCTGTTCATATCATTAAAAATATAATAATTTTTTGTTGATACCGGTAAACTTCGAAAATGTTTTCAACGAAAGATAATCTACAGGTCATTATTAATAAGCATGTGAAATTGAAACGATTTTGCAATTCGGCTGGATGTACTCGTGTCAATAAAATAATGCCTTTAGTGAGGAGCCTATACTGAACCTTGTTTATTTGTTAGTTTATCAAAAGTAGCAATAAAATTATTTATATTTTTAAGCTACTACTCCATTTGTAGTTTACGTTTTATTAAGAACTATTTCTATTGCTACTGTTTTATTACTTCTGCTATATATTAAGATTTACTTTTTTAAACGTATGATTATAAAACAAAACAAATGCTACTGCTATCATTGGAGCAGTAGTTGGTAGCAAAACATTTTATTCTCTTCACATAAACGAAAAAAAATACTTTTGTTACTCTTTGACATTTCATTTTAATTAAAACTAAAAAAAAATAAATTAAAAAATTTAAATTTAGTGCAGAAAAAATAACAAAAAGACGTTGTTATAATATGTTTAAAGATAAAATATATTTTAAAAAACTTAATTAACTGACATTTCATTCACTAGTATATAAAATCCCATTAATAACACACAAAAAATATTTTTTTATTTAGTACCTTTTAAACAACTGTGTTTATTTTTGAGCTTCTACTAATGCATTGCCACTAGTTAGGTCTTTGGCATTCCATTTCAACCACATACAGTGGTTGACAAAACAATGGAAACTTTTTCAAATATTTTAGTAATGGTTGAAATTCTAAAGTAATTATTGATATATTTTTAAAAATTATTATTAACATTTATTAATTATATGTATTTACCAAAATTAACAAAAAAAAAAAAAAAAAAAACATAATTAATTAAATTCAGAAAAAAGAAAACGAAATTACTTTACAAAAATGAAGACTCTTTCAAAAAAAAATATTCAAAATACCAGTATAAAAAGCATCGTTGTTTACTGTTATTTCAAAGTATTCTTCATTTTGATAATTTTTTATTTATTTTTATACCCTTCACCTTCGTGAGAAGCTACTTTTTGAATTTTCTATAATATTGAACATAGAAATATGAAATTAAGTATGTAGTTTCTGAATTAGGTGATATCCATAAAAGGGAACTGTTTGGTACTTTTTCGTTTTTCAAAAGGTACTTTTTGAATATTCTATAATATTGAACCTAGAAACATAAAATTAAGTATGTAGTTTCGGAATAAGGTGAGAACACATAAAATGGAACTTTTTGGTACCTTTTCGTTTTTCAAAAGGTACTTTTTCAGTTTTCTATAATAATAAACCCAGAAACATGAAATTAAGTATGTAGAGACAAAATTAGGTGAGAACCGGAAAAAGGAACATTTTGGCACTTTTTCGTTTTTCAAAAGGTACGTTTTGAGTTTTCTATAATGAACTTAGAAACATGAAATAAAGTATGTAGAGACCGGTTTAGACGACGCCAAATCGATGGGAATTTTTTGTTACTTTTTCGTTCTGCAAAAGGTTCTTTTTGAATTTCCTATAACATTGAACCTAGAAACATAAAATTAAGTATGTAGAGTCGGAATTAGGTGAGAACCGGAGAACGTGAACTTATTGGTATTATTTTGTTTTAAGGTACTTTTTGAATTTTCGATAATATTGAATCTAGAAACATAAAATTAAATATGTTCAGCCCGAAGTAGGCGAGTTGAAGGAAGAGTTTTCGATACCGACTTTTTTAACACACCATGGTGAAGGGTATATAAGATTCGGCACAGCCAAATATAACTGTTACTTGTTTTTTTCATTTTCTTGCAAAACTAATTTTTTATGTCATTATTTAAAATTTCTAGATGTCGGGTTTAAATAGCAAAATTAGAAACGATTTTAATACTTCTTTTTATATTTTGCCTAATATAAAAAATTTAAAAAATTTGATAAGAAAGATTCAGGGAAAATTCAACATATGGGTTGAAGACCTCATAAAACTGCTCTAATACATAATAATAATATTAATAATAATAATAATAATAATAATAATAAATTTAGTTAGAACATTTAGTTTTACGACATTTGTGAGGTGGTCAAAGGGGAAAGATACTTTACCCGAAGAATAATAAGTTTAGCGGTGGCAAAATTATGGTATAGAACAATTTTTTAGGGCAAGGTATTGATCGAATTCAATTATAAGAAGATACCTTTCAGGCCGAATTGAAAGGACGATTTTTATGATGCGGATATAAGGGAATACAGAAAACCAAATACTTTAATCCTGTTTTATTTTTTAAAAACTAAATTAATTATATTAATGAAATGTTACTAATTTGGGTATATATACAAAAAAAAAAAATTATAAATTTTTTTTCATTAAAATTTTTGAGTTTTGAGTCCTCTTGTGAAAATTTAGAAAAAGTTTCTATTGTTTTGACACACACTGTATATACTACTATACGAGTTCTATTATAAAACTTTAATTTTATTAATATTTCTTCAATTAAAAATATTTTCTTTAGAAATTAAAATTAATATTGAGTTTTAAGTTTTATATTATTTAACGAAATCATTATTCAATAAGTTTTTGTTTATATTTGATTTTTATTTAATATTACAAAAATAAAAATTATATTGAAAATCATAGTTTTTAGTTATGAATTTAATTTATTAATTTTAAGGAACTCTGAAGATAAATTGCATCTTAAGTCTGTCAGAATGAGCTTTTTACTAAAATTTTGTTCCTGCTATATAGTTGCACAATAACACCTAAAACACCTTGATTATGTCGGGTTGCAGTGTCCTTTTTTAGCTTTATCTTCTAAGAGTAATTTAATATCATATCATGATGTAATGGGATTCGTTTCAAGTACATGAAAATTTGGAAAGTTAAACTCTTAAAGCCATTTTCCGTGGTAATTAAGTCTATAAAAACATCTTTTATATCATTTTGAGAAAAATTTCCATAAAACTTAATGTTAATGTTAAATCCTGAATAGTATCTCATCGCATACCAAAAAATAACATCATATATAATATATTCATTTTGAGTTTTATAATTTAAGAAATAAATATAAAACTCAAGAATAATTTTAATATTTCAAACCATGATGTAATAAGTAAGTTGGGAGCGTTTTGGCTACAAACACAATAATTTTTTGTTGTCTAGAGTTGGGTTTTGTCAAAATGAAATATCTAAAATTGAAAAATAATAAACATTGGAAAGAAATAGTTCTTGTGTATTTCACAATATTACCTACAAAACTGACATTACATTTAGCTTGTATCTGCAGCAGGACAATGTTTTAAAACTTCTTCATCTGAATTTTCTTATTTGAAAACTTTTTATGAACATTTTAATTCATAATTTTAAATTTAATTTTTTGCTTAGAAAACACAAATATAATTTTTTAGATTAAAAATAAATTAATTTATTTTGACACAACCCAAGCACTCTTTAAATAAACAAATAAAAATCTGTTGCCTTAACGATTTCACCTTACTTAGTGCATCCTGATTTCAAACAAAAAGGTAAAACATAATTATTATACAATGAAAAAAGTAAAACTCAAATATAAACATTATTATTTTAACAAAAAATAAAACTTAAATTATTATTATTGTTATGTAAGTGATATAAACAAACTGAAAAATGGTGATTAAAATTAAGTTTTTTTTTAAATTAAACATAAAAAATAAAAAATTCCGTGTTTTGAAAATACATCTTCTGCAAATTATATTAATATATATCAATAATTTTTTCCCAAGATGTTTGTATTTGTTTCATATTTTTTTAATTCTATTTGAAATACTCTCCTACTCAGCTGAACCCGTTGCCAAAGTTCCTCCAAATTGTTTGGGGCTATTCGGTATCGTCCCAACCTTCTCTTTAAGGTTCAATACAAATTTCCTACATTACATTAATAACCAAGTTTGCAAAATACGTGGTTTTTTTCTCAATATTTTGGCGATTATTTGCATGGACGAAAAGGTTTCACTGTGCAAATCAATTTCATGCCATTATGACATTCCTTGCGATGGAGTCGTAACGATCAAAATAGAAAATATTGTCAAATAAATTATTTGTTTAAAATAATACATTGAAAAGAAAATGTTCAAGATAGTTTTTATTTATTTTCATAAATGATTATGTGCGATTGTGTTTTTCAATTTTATTTTAATTTCAATAGAAATTTATAAGAATAAAGTTCAATACAAATTTATTGAAAGAGACATTTTTATCTGTTCCTAAAAATTCATTAATACCCTTTTATTTTATTTTTATTCCATATACAGTGCACAAATTAAAAAGTAGGTGAAAAGCAGAGGTCTTCTCGGATTTTTGTTCATATCTCATTTATTTATTAACGGAAGTTTATAAGAAACTACTCTTACCCCCGAAGATTTCTGGGGTCTTCAGAAAAATTATGTCAACACATAAAACAGACGGGCATATCTAAATCGACCCCATTATTTATTGGGATCTAGTAAATATATATACCTTATAGGGTCAAAATTTTTTATTTGTACCGAAAAATTTAAGTTTTTTTCGTCGCAAATGTATAACATTTCTTCTTGGAAAACGGTATCAGAGTTCTAACTTGTGTCATAAAGAACATAAATTGTAAAATCGAATAAATAGCATTTTCAATATCAAAATCAAAAGAAATTAACACAAATTGCAATTTTACGAGTAAAAAAAGTATTACAAGTGGATTTTCTATATTAGGCGTATTATGAATATTTGTAATATTAAAAAATCATTAACACGTATACGTCAGGTATACGTAATTCATTACTCTTCCCGATGATAATTTTCAATACCAAATACTTAATTTGGGTGAATTTGGTTTAATTCTATTGCTTCGTTTACACAGACAGACTGTATGTATATAAACAGAAAACGATTCTAAGCCGATTGGTACACGTTAAGTTGGTATAGGACAAATATTTTCATTGTTACATTAGCACAAACCCAATTTATCCTCCCCACTAAAGTGGTATATGGTATAAAAAATTATGCATTTATGTTTGATAGGTTAAAAATTATGAGGATTTTAATTTATTTATGCATATATTTGAACGCATTTTAAAAATTGCATTTAATTCCAAACTGTTATACTTTTCGAACGTCTTATTATTATTAGTCATTAATTAATTAATTAGCGGTTCAGGCGTGCTTCTTTGAATTATCTTGTAACACATATAACCCATCGTCTTAGTAAGAAAAAAATCTTGATGAACATTATTTTGCAGTTAACAAATCTCATCATATCTAAAAATAATGGCTTTTAAATTTTTTAATTTAATTTAATTATTTATCAAAAAAAAGGTTAAAATGAAAAACAGTCCGGTTAATTTAAATTTTGTAAAAAATGATTTATTTATATAAATTAATTTTTTTTAAACTTTTTGAACGTATTTTTTTCGAACGGCTTATCGATTTTTGTATGGGCGACTTTGTTAGCTACCGGTTGATGTTTAAATTTACCAATTTTATTTAGCGGCTTAGGTGCGCTTCATCGATTTTTTATTGCAATTTGTTTGTGTTCGCTCTAACATTATAGTATACTAATATTTTATCACGGCTTTATGACTTCAACATGTCGCGTGTTTTGATCAAGCGAAATTTTGGGTATATTAAAGATAGTGTGCTTCGCGAAAAAGCGTATTTTTCGAAACATTTAGGTTTGTTTTTCGAACATTTAAGCTTTTCTCAAAGTGATATATGCTAGAGCACATTTTGGATATATACATCAAACGACGCATAATTACAATGTTTACTTTTTCTCATTTATACATTTTGCATAACCGAAGAGCCGCAAATATTTTATCCAAAAAACTGCAAATTTTGTAAAATTTTATAAATTTGGTTTCAAAACTTTGCAAGCACGTAATTCCTTACTTATTATTGGCACAACAATTAAATACGGACTATAATCATTCGACATGTGTATATCGCCTTCATTAGCAGAATTGACTTTCTCAGTGGTATGTCGTCTTCATAACATTTATAGCCATTTATTGTTTAATAAAACTGTGGATATTTAAGTAAAATATTGATGGGGGCTTTTTATAGGGGTTAGGGTCAAATGAAGCCCTATAATCATAAAGTTCATCAGGATCATCAAGGCTAGTATAGAACTTGGTTTTGCAGCTTTTTGTAGAGATACGAGTATATTAAACATAATTATGAACATAAAAGCCCTACTCGGCGGGTTCAGTTGTATGGAACCTAGTTGAAATAATGGACCGATGTTAGCTATTTTCAATAGGCTTCGTCCACAGTACCATAAAAGATCATTTGCAAAATTTCATTGAATTATTTCCAAAATTGCGACCTGTAGTTTGATTACAAGTTTTACAGGCTCTATTCGGGGCTTCAAATGTATGGGGGCAAGGTGAAAAATGGACCGATGTTATCCATTTTCAATAGAAACCATAAAATATCATGTGCCAAATTTCATTGAATTATTTTCAAAATTGCGACCTGTAATTTGATTGCAAGGTTTACAAGCCAAATTCTGGGGTTCAGTTGATCTTGACTGTTTTTAATAGACTAACACAAACCCAATATGCCCTCCCCACTAAAGTGGTGTAGGGTATAAAAAGAGAGTTTCTCATAAGTATTTATTTCTATCGCTCTTGAATATGGTAACAAACATAGTGATTGTTCTCCAATTATTAAAAACTTTCAAGTCACCACTTTTCGCTAATGATGAAACCGGCTAATAGATTTTTATACACAATCGTGTTCGAACTCGGGTTTTTAAAATTGCAATTTTTTGAAATATTTGAAAACCGGTTTTTGGAATAGACCGGTGTTTTAATACCCTAATTCCAACAAATTATTTTTTATTTTCCAATGGTTTTCACTATCTCACCTATACTATGAGGGTTGCTTGATATTGATACGTTACGATAACTGTTCGTATTGTTTTAAATATTTGTACATTAAAAATTAAAGAAATCTTAGAATCACATTACGCGATAGATTTCCATTTAAGTAGCCACTATTATGAGTTTTTACTGTTGAAGTAGATATTCGGTTGAAAGAATTACAAGAATCTGCAGTCATGAACTTTTCACAAAACATGTCAATAAAATCATAATTCAACTGAGCAAGTTCAACAAAACAATACATTCAAAATATATAAAAATGTATTGTAAGATACAAGAGTGAGCATGTGCTGCATGCATGTTTCTATCAAGGACCAAACTAGAAAAAAACAAATTTTACAAAATTAGGACGTTTAAAATACAGTCGAATAGGATTATAATGAACGATGACTGTTAAAAAAATAAATTATAAAACTGGTTTTAATGAGAAACAGTACTTTTATTAATTTATTAAGTTTGTACACCATCTTGACGAAAAAATGTTTTTATATAAAACTGGTTTTAATGAGAAACAGTACTTTTATTAATTTATTAAGTTTGTACACCATCTTGACGAAAAAATGTTTTATTTCGATTTTAACTTTTTGATTAATTATAGTACGTTCTAACTGTAAATGATTATACTTGTATTAAGTGTTATTGCGTTTTTTATTTTAAGCAAAAAAAAAAAAAAAAAAAAAAAAAAAAAAACATTTCCATTGTTCAAGCTTTTGTCATATACAAGAGAAAAACCAGTACATGTACCCAACAAAAACATGCACACCCATACTAGTATAAGGTCATATACCAACATTATTTAAAGTGAATATTAAATACAGATTTAAAATTTATTCAAACGTATCTATTTGCACATATGTATGTACGTATGTACGTACTTAAAGTGTAACTTAGTCTGAACATTTCTGATTTTTTTAACGGGTATCTAAAACCAGATCAAATCCAGACAACTGTTTGCAATTTAATAAAACAACAAGAATAATGAACAATTTCTTCCTTTTTCATTTGATTTAGGTGCTAATTCATGTTTTCCGTTCATTATCCTCTAACTACAAATGCATTCACAGTACATTAACAAGGCGAAAAACAACAACAACAATATTCCATATATTGAAAGAACAAAATTTAAATGTATCCGTCTGAGTAAAAGAATTTCAACGATAATTCATGAATAAAACAACAGCAGACACTTGAGATTTAAGCGAAACGACAACAACTAAAACGGGAGCAGTGGTTGTAATAACCAGAAAAGCAGGCATCAGGACAGACAGAGAGATGGTATTTTAAAGAGCAGCAACTACCACTTGCAACTAAAATTTCAACAAACAACCAACTAAGCAAACAAGCAAACAACACACTATCAACTAACAACAAGCAATAAAACTTTCATAAACACGCCAAAGTAATTAGAAGGAAACTTTAACCCAATTTGCCTGCACTGAATAATACAAATAATATCAGCAACAACAACAAACATAGACAATTTTGCACATTTACATTCTCGTTCCAAACATAGTGGCCAACACCAACCAATAAACGAAATCATATACTATATAGTTTATTAAGAGGGAAATAAAAATAAAAACAACAAACTAAAAAACTACAAGAACAAGGAGCTGTAGGAAACAGAACAGCAAAAACAACAACAAACAAACATATTTGGGACAACCCCCATTGGCCAAAGTGCATGGAATTTTCATGTGATTTAAGAAGTGCGAACGTGGGCCGAAGCCAGAGATAACAAAATGCAGAAGGAAAATAATACAACAATAGAGAATTGCCAATATGTGGGCCCATATCGACTGGAAAAAACACTCGGCAAAGGACAAACGGGTATGTACTTTAAGAATTTTTTTAGATTAATTTTGAGAGTAATTTGTTGATGTGAATAAGTTATAAATAAAGTTGGTAACCGATACCTTTATTAATGCAGATACCGTTTATATACCGTTCCGATTTGGATATTAATATCTCAAATATTTGTGTTTAAGTCACCGATGTTTCCGATACATCGGTAATCGAAAGAGTATATGTATATCGGATCTTTATTACTTTCTTAGACTATCTGTTGATTAGGTCCTCTTTTGAAAATTGATTAGAATATGTATCATCATCAAATCCTAAAAAATACACCTAATCCACTGTTGGGCATATTATGCGTTCCTTTTAATAGTCAATGTTTGTTCGTAAAAACCCAAAAACATTACCTGATTGTCTTATTGTCCGATTTTTTTGACTTACAGCAGTTTTTTGGTGGTTTGTTTTGTTTATTTTCTTTTATCTATTTTGTTTATTATCTTTATCTATTCCAATTTTGTATGGCTCCACTCAGAATACGCACAACCATACTAACCTCAGACTTGTTCATGTTAAAGAGGCTTTTCGTCCTGATCTCTTTAGGGTTACCCCATAGGATCTTTGTCGTTGTAACCAACGATTTGTTGAGTCAAAGGTTTTGCTCTCGTCAGGTGAACTTGCCTCTGGGGGAGTATTCTGTGAAAGTAGTTAATAACCTTGGTCATTCAGTACCTAACTCTAAGAATGTATTCGTAGAATTTTTGTAAAAGTATTGGAGCCAAAGAATAAATCTCTTAGTCTTTATTGCTTTGGAAGTTTACAAAATTAAAAAAAATTGTCACTTCCTAACTTTTTCACCTTCTTTTTATTTGTTTGTCCATAGCTTTAAACTTTTGGACAATATTCGTTATTGTACTAACTTAAGACACTTAGGAGATAAATTCTTTAGAAGCTTATTCATGTGACATCACTTAACGTATTGTTGAAATTTGGTTGTTGAAATTAAGGAGTATGCAAAAATATTTGAATGCAAATATTTTATTACCTTTTTAAAAATTTTGCAAAATTTAAGTTTTTATTTTTGCGGTTATACATATTAAACAACGACTTATACAAACCATGAATAAATAGAAATGAAAAAGATGATAAACACAATGTATTGGGATCATAAATGTATTTAAAATTGCTATTTATATCACGATGCTCAAAATACGTCAAAATTATTACCATTTGCGTGTTTTCTAAGTTCCATAATATAATATTGCGCATCAAAAAATTGTAGGTTTTGTGGGTTAAATAAAATGTACCTATCTTCAAAATGCATTACTCTATAAATATTTAATTTCATTAAATTATAATTTATCAATTACATTCCCTTATAAATCAAGCTTGTAATTCGCGTTTTTTCAAAAACTATAACCAACAGTTTAAAAAATACTGAAATGAAATTTCTTACTGAGTATTTTTAAAATTTTTGAATATAAATATTATGGTATATATTTAATGCTCTGAATTTGAATTATTTTAACTGTTATGTGCATTTTTTTTTAACAACTCAATTTAGGTCAAAGTTACAAAATTTTAAGACCCATTTAAAAAAAAATTCAGAAAAAAGTTTTTTTTATTGTACTGATAAAAAAGATATCAAATACAGGTATACAACAGTTGCAGCTGTGAGACTTTCATATCAATAATTAATTAACGAATGTGGATGCAATTAGCAACTGTGATCTGTACTTCTGGAGATTCACACAAAATATTTATTTACTCCACGCACTACTATTATTTTCAACACTGCTGCATTCATATGTATGTTTATTTTACAAAAACACATACACATGCATTATCTAATATATTGCAGTTTACAAACATAATATAAAAAGTGCAAAGTTGCTGCAATATTTTGATAAAAAAAATAAATTTAAAACAAAAAATGGGTGTATTTTCTTCTAATATACGGCCAACTATTTCACTTGCATTCCTTCCATATTATATGAATGTATATAACGCATTAAAAGTAATAAAAGTACCTTGCTGCAAATAAATATTTAAAAATTTGATTATCTTTGTCTTGTACTAACTACATATTTAATATATGTATGACGATGGAAGATTTTAAAGTTTTAATTTTTAATTGTTAAAGACAGTATTTGACACAACTTGATATACTGATAAGTACCCCAATTTTATTATTTTGGATCATTGGAGAGCTGTTCACATAATGAGGTATAAAAACTAAAATCTTTGATTGTAAAAAATACCCATGGAACAGCATTTCAAATGTTCCAAAATATCATTTTGCAACACAAACTTGTCAAATATATATATATATATATATATATATATATATATATATATATATATATATATATATATATATATATATATATATATATATATATATATATATATATATATATATATATATATATATATAACAAACTTGTCAAATATATATATATATATATAATATATATATATATATAATATATATATAATATATATATAATATATATATATATATATATATATATATATATATATATATATATATATATATATATATATATATATATATATATATATATATATATATGTGTGTGTGTACATAATAATATAATAATAAAAAAATATTTATACCCTACACCACTATAGTGGGGAGGGTATTATACGTTTGTGCTGATGTTTGTAACATACAAAAATATTGGTCCAATACCCACCTTAAAGTATACCGATCGATTCAGAATCATTTTTTGAGTCGATTAAGACATGTCCGTCCGTCCGTCCATCCGTCCGTCTGTCCGGCTGGCTGGCTGTCCATGTAAACCTTGTGCGCAAGGTACAGGCCGCAATTTTCAAGATAATTTGATGAAATTTGGACCAAGCATGTTTTTTAAGGACGAAGCCTATTGAAAATGGTTGAAATCGGTCCATTATTTCACCTAACCCCCATACAACCGTACCTCCCGATTTGAACTTTTTATGCTATAATTACGTCAAATATTCTGCTATCTCTTTAAAAATTCGCACAAATAAGTTTTATATAAGTATAAATGATACTGCAGATTTTCGGAAGGATCGGCCTATATTTGACCCTAGCCCCCATACAAACCCCCCTTCAAAAATGACTTAAACGTCTAAAATTGACTTGTAACCATTTGTATCGCAATGAAACTCAACAAAACTGTTATTTAGAAATATATCCTTTTCCCAAATTTACCGAGGATCGGCCCATATTTGACCTATATAAAGCCTCATTTAGAAATTTTAGTTTTTTATCAATAAATGGCTTAAATATTTTGGAATTATGGTAATATTCAACATAAAAGTTTCTTTACAAAAAATAAAAATTTTATAAATGTAAAAATTGTAAAAATATACTCATGGTGTAGGGTATCATATGGTCGGCCATGCCCGACTATACTTTCCTACTTGTTTTTAATAAAAAATAATAAATGTAAATATATGCATTCGTAACAATTTCATTACTTCCTATTTTCTTTTGTTTCATATTCTTAACAGGTCTGGTCAAATTGGGAGTGCATTGTGTAACTGGGAAAAAAGTGGCCATAAAAATAATAAATCGTGAAAAATTAAGTGAATCTGTGTTAATGAAGGTGAGTTAAACACAAAAATGAATAAGGAAATAAATAAATACGAAAACAACAAAGAACAAATCACTTTTTGATTTATGTTCAAGCGTTGAAATGTTGATTTGAGAATTGTTGTTAAAACACGTGTCCTAACCAATTGGCCTCAACAAAAAGAGCAAGTACAACAAAAATATGTATGTCGCCATATTGTTCTCAATCGAATTCTTGTAGTTATGTTTTCAAATTTCTTTATCCTTGTTGCGTGAGAGACCATATAAACTTGAGGTTTAAATTTGTTGCCATGTTTTATTTTTATCACGCAATCCAATTAAAAGTAGTTTACCTTGTCCTCTATTATACATACATACGTACTGCCAATCTAAACTAAACCCCTCTCCATCTCTTTATCTACCATCATTCAACTCAAAGAGTTTTTCCTTAAAAGTTTTTCTTAGTTGTCGTTGGTGGTGATGGTATTAAGGAAGTCAGTGTTTCCCTTTCCTATTAAGGGATTTTAATTTCCTTATTAAGTTTGTATTGTTTTAGATGTAAGTATTTTGTTTCTCTATTTTTATTTGAATATTAATTGACTTTGTAATTAGTTTTGGCCATGTAAAATTTATTGGTTCTTGAAGATACCTTTTTATTCTATTTGTTTAGAAATACACAACAATAAAATAAACTAAATCTGTTGTTATTTATTGTGCAATTAACACGGATGCTTAATTAATTAAATTATTTGCAAAATATTTATATAATTTACAAGACAGGAAATTAATACTTTTATTAAAAATTGATTGGGTTTTTGTTATTTTTAGATTCTATCTATCTATATATCTATCTATCTATCTATCTATCTATCTATCTATCTATCTATCTATCTATCTATCTATCTATCTATCTATCTATCTATCTATCTATCTATCTATCTATCTATCTATCTATCTATCTATCTATCTATCTATCTATCTATCTATCTATCTATCTATCTATCTATCTATCTATCTATCTATCTATCTATCTATCTATCTATCTATCTATCTATCTATCTATCTATCTATCTATCTATCTATCTATCTATCTATCTATCTATCTATCTATCTATCTATCTATCTATCTATCTATCTAACTATCTATCTATCTATCTATCTATCTATCTATCTATCTATCTATCTATCTATCTATCTATCTATCTATCTATCTATCTATCTATCTATCTATCTATCTATCTATCTATCTATCTATCTATCTATCTATCTATCTATCTATCTATCTATCTATCTATCTATCTATCTATCTATCTATCTATCTTTCTATCTATCTTTCTATCTATCAATCTATCTATCTATCTATCTATCTATCTATCTATCTATCTATCTATCTATCTATCTATCTATCTATCTATCTATCTATCTATCTATCTATCTATCTATCTATCTATCTATCTATCTATCTATTTCATGCTAAATGTATCTTATTTTAATCTTTCAGGTGGAGCGTGAAATAGCGATTATGAAATTAATCGATCATCCGCATGTTCTCGGCCTAAGTGATGTCTATGAGAATAAGAAATATTTGTATTTAATACTTGAACATGTTTCGGGTGGTGAACTCTTTGATTATTTGGTGAAAAAAGGACGTTTAACACCTAAAGAAGCACGCAAATTTTTCCGTCAAATAATTTCAGCTTTAGACTTTTGTCATTCACATTCAATATGGTAATTAAATGAGTTACATAGAGCTATGAATCATTATTCTTAATAATACTTTTCTTTAACAGCCATCGAGATTTAAAACCGGAGAATTTATTACTAGACGAAAAGAATAATATAAAAATAGCAGATTTTGGTATGGCGTCTTTGCAACCGGCTGGTTCAATGTTGGAAACATCATGTGGCTCACCGCATTATGCCTGTCCAGAAGTTATAAGGGTACGAAAGGAATCACAAGTTTGACAGTGGCAAATAACTTTTATCAATCGATTGTAATGAATTGATGGACAGTTCCAACAATTACTTACATAATAATACCTTCATACATTCATATGTATATGTTGACATTTATATTTTCTACAAACTTGTAGATAGTATATTTTATATACAAGTTTGTTAAACTTAAAAATATGACCTCAATTCAATACAGCAATAAACAATACAAGTCCAACATTTTTTTATAGTGGTTAATTGTGGCATACTTTTATTTAGTGTCTGTTTGAGTTGTGTGGCATGCCACTGAAATCCAATCGAACTTTAATAAATTGCAATAAAATATTTATTTGTTTGATTCTTCTTTATTTTTAAGGGTGAAAAATATGATGGACGTAAAGCGGATGTTTGGTCTTGCGGTGTCATCCTTTACGCACTTTTAGTCGGCGCTCTGCCATTCGACGATGACAATTTACGACAACTATTGGAAAAAGTCAAAAGGGGTGTGTTTCATATACCACATTTTGTACCACCCGATTGTCAAAGTCTGCTGCGTGGTATGATTGAAGTAAATCCAGAACGTCGTCTGACGGTGAGTCATACGAATAATATTTGTTTTTAATGTAGTTTTTATGTTTTTGGTAGTAAACCTTATAACAAGGAGTGTTAAGTTGCGGTTTTAACGACTTTTGTCTGCACTGCGTTTTAAATTTAGTATTAAATACTTCTTTAATAATACATGTGTAGTCAATATAATCAATTTGTAAAAACAGTAAAATATTCTTCGTTGAACTGTTAAGTTTTAAAAGTTCAAACAAATTTTGATATTAATTCAAGCAAAATGGGAATAATGCATTATAGAAATCAAATTACCAAAAAATAAACCCAAATTTTTTATGAAGATATGTAAAAAATTTTTCAAAATTTACATGTAATCTAGAAAACGATTTATTTAAACAAAACTCTTGGCAATTCAGGCAAAAACATAAATCCGTATACTTAAATAAAAAATACACTTTATTATTGTGATAAACTACAATTATTATGGTGTAAATGTTTGAACTCTATGACAGAATGACAAATTTGTCTATAGAGTGCACATACAAACAAATGAAAACATAAATCACCCATATTTGAAAGGAAACTTTCAGATATTTTGCCTTGTGTTTTAAAAACAAATCGAAAGTATAGGGATGAGCATCATCTTACTATTGACGCAAAAAAGTGTAAACAATATATGAATGATGATGAGTCAGTCAGTAGTCAATGCTACCAAAATAAGCTTAACAAGTTAAAAACTAAACAAATCTGTTTGAGTAATATGTATGTATGTGTGTCTATTTATATTTTTAGTTGGCTGAAATAAATCGTCATCCATGGGTTACTGCTGGTGGTAAGGGTGAATTAGAATTGGAGCTTCCCATGATGGAAGTCGTTCAGACGCATGTAATACCTTCTGCCTCGGCTGTGGATCCTGATGTTTTAAATGCCATTTGTTCCTTGGGTTGTTTTAAGGAAAAGGAAAAACTTATACAAGAATTATTAAGTTCAACGTAAATATAAACCTTAAAATCGACTTTAATTAAATTCATTTCATGATTTTTTGTTTTTTCTAAATTTTAGACACAATACCGAAAAAGTTATATATTTTCTGTTATTGGATCGTAAACGTAGACGTCCAGCTTTAGAAGATGATGAAGAAATCGCTCAAAAATCTCGCAGTGAACTAGAGGCCGCAGATCCTCCACGAAAACGTTTAGATACATGTCGTATTAATGGTACAAACTCTACAAGTTATGGCCAAATATCTGAAGGTTCTCCCTTGACGCCTAGAAGACAAGCTTTCAAGTAAGTAGCACTTAAATCTATTATAAATTGTCAATGTGTAAAATATCTTTTAGATTTGTGTATATGTATGAACGTATTAGCATTGTTGTTTTATGGATTTCACTACATTATAAGATTTTATTTTGGCGATTTAATCTATTGGAAACTATATTTTGCATTCATTCGCTAAAACATGGCTTTAAGTTGATTCTTAAACTTTAACATACTTAAGTTTAGTAAGTTGATTCTTAAACTTTAACATACTTAAGTTTAGTAAAATTTTTAAAAATTTAAAGTGAAGAAAATTACTATACACAATGTTCCAAGGTTTCGGGTTATCTCCTTTTTTAGGATTGACTACAACTAAAAATGCAATCCCACTTTAGAAAATCTTTCCTTTTTGCTATTTAATATTAGGTCGTTCTTCTATACTTACTTTCAGGATTTATAAAGGGTGGTTTTAAATGAAAAAGTTTTGTTTGTGTGATAACTTCTCAGCTTAAAAAATATAAGTATTTTTTATGATTAAATAAATTGTTTTTCCATAAATCAAATTTTAATACAAGATTTGTTCAATAAACCTTTGGTAAATGTTTATGAATAAGGCAATAAATGTTTGTTACATTGAAAAGTTGTCAATTTTCTAAAATGTGTAAATATATGGTCTATGAGACCATATGACGCATTGTAAAAACATGCATTTACATACTCAAGATTCACTGTTTATTAGTAATATTCAAACTATTCAAACCAGTAGGCATTCTAAACAGTTTTGAATTCTTATAGTTTTATCATGTTTTACATATGTACATAATAAACACAAGCCCCAAGTGCAGTGTACAATAAATAATCCATTTCACATTTATTTATAATGTAAATATATAACACTTAATCATCATTCATGCATTTTTTAGTATTTGTACATCAAAATAAATAATTTATCTCTAACACTTAAATATTTTTGTACTTTCATGAAACAAAATTTAAAATCAATCATTGTTATTCGTATATGTTCGTTGTAAATTGTCTGTTGTATGAAACACAAAACATTTACACGTCATCATAAAAAACAATTATTATTGAAAACATCATGTGTTGTAAAATGCTATTGCCTCTATCACCTGCTTTAAACACAACGAAACACCTTCAAAATCCAAATCAAATCAAATTCACATTAACAGCTTCCGATCCTATAGTAGTACACGTAATCACCAAAGACGTTCTCCTACATCGGTTTCTACGATGCGTTCTTCTTCATATCATAGTCCAACACGATGTAATTCCCCGATTAGTTCGGCCCAGCAGCAGGCCAACGTTTTGTCCAGACCTTCGTCGCCGGCCTCATCTTCGGGTCACTCGTCGCGTCATTCAACTTATGGCGATAGAGAGCGATCATCATCGGTACATCATACTCCTAGCAGTCGGACCTCGTCACACTCATCTCAGGCTGGTGTTGAAGGTCATAGTAGTGGAAGTAGTAATGAGGTTGTGTCTCGTGAGCTGCGAGAACGAAGAGAATCACGCAACGGACGTTCATCTACAGTACAAACTAGTTGTGTTCCCGGTAGTCCCGGTGGTAATTCAGCAACAGTTCATCAAAGGGCTAATTCTGGGCCCACAATCGCCATAAGTATGTTTCACGATCCGGAAGCCAATAATGGTGAGTTTAACAAAATTAAGAATTGTGTAGACTTATACTTAAATATCTCATATTTATTTTCCAGTTATGAATCCTACAACATCGCCGTTGATGAATAACAGTACTGCTGCCATTACGGGTTCACCATGTAATGCTCCCGGTGGACAATTGTGGAAAACTAGACTTACCAATATTAAGAATAGTTTCTTAGGTAGTCCACGCTTTCATCGAAGAAAACTTCAGGGTATGTTCAGCGTATGCTGGTAGTACCACATTTCTTATTTTTAATTATTGTTTTTGTTCTACAGTTTCCGCTGATGAAGTTCATTTAACACCTGAATCATCACCAGAATTAACCAAACGTTCTTGGTTTGGTAATCTAATCACAACTGAGAAGGATGAAACCTTTACGATTTTGGTTAAAGGAAAGCCCATTGCCACAGTTAAGGCTCATTTAATTCATGCCTTTTTGTCGGTATGTTTTATCGATACATTTTCCCTCAATCGAGAGCAGTGTTTTGTTTTTTAAAATTTTATTTTTCCTTCTAGATGGCGGAATTATCGCATAGTGTGGTCTCTCCAACCTCATTTCGTGTTGAGTATAAACGTAACGGTAATGGACCGGTCATGTTTCAGCGACATGTTAAATTTCAGGTATACATACATATATCTTAATTTTTTAAATCTACTTATTTATAGAAAATTTTATTTCTTAAAAATTGTTAAAAACTTATTATACTGAATTGAAATGAACAACTTCCACTGCTATTATTTACCCTATATATTCATACAGACAGTAAAAATATAGAGATTCTTACCTGAAGATTTTAATATCCATACAAAATAAAGATTTTTTTACATTTAATCGCTTTGTAAGAAGAACGCTTTCTGATAGAATAGTCAACTGTGCGACGCGTAGTAAATAATATTTGTTGGTACAAAGAAATATCGTATATAGTATTTACTAAATGTAATATCGTCTGTTGTTTGTGGATGTCACCGTTTTAATTTCCAGCCAAGGATTACAGTTAAGAACTGAACTCTGTCTGCCACCGGTATCTTCTTGAAATTTAAGAAATGTTTGGCTTTTTTGTGAATAGACCAAGTTAACATTAAGGACTTTTAGTTTAGTCCAGCTCCTTCGATCTTAATTTGAAGTACGTAATTGGAAATATTGAACACAATATGCGCTCACAGATTAGCAAATAATAATAGCTCTTATTACAGCCAAAACAATGTTATGTAAAGTACTTCTGCTAATATCCCAGCAAAATCTTTTACTTACTCTTTGTTCCATACACAAATGTAAAAATCAATAATCCTTAAAAAATCTTCTAATATCTACTAGGGTTATAATTACTCTTTATTAAACGTACATTATAGAAAAGTGGCTACAAATCATATTAAAAAAAGTTGATTAAAGTTGTTGATACGACCACTCCTTACCAAGTAATGTATGAAATAACTACATTACCTACAATACCCATTACCAAAATTTAAAAGTTTATTTTACTTCGATAATTATTACATCTGGAACAAAATTGAAATTTGTGTGAGTAAATAAGCATGAAAGAAAAATTAAAAGTAAAAATCCAAAGGTATCTGCCTACTTGAAACTAAACGAAGGTGAATCAATAAAAAAGTTAATCTTATTTAGTTATAACCACAAGGTGTTGCTGTAAAATGTAACAAACACATTTATCCACTACATGCACATCTTCTCTGAGCTAAATAACTTAAAGGCCTATGAACAGATAATTACACATTTTGCCAAGGGCAGTCATAGTCATAGTAATAAAAAAGAAAACTTAGAAGATGCTAATAAAATGAAATTAAATATAATTTTATTAAAACGTCACATGATACCAAAGTGTATATTGCATTTTATATTAACAGACATTTGTTTTATCAAAGAATATTTTTAAAATTAACAATTAGAAAAAAATATATAAAAAAACTAAAAAAAAGTTTAATGATTTTTAATAATTTTAAATTATGCTAATGGTGAAAAAACGCTCAAAAAACTAAATTTTTAATTTATTAAAAGTCCTGATTGTTTTTTATTAAAAGTTAATGATATAATTTTATGTTTTTAGGTTGATATTAGTGCTATTTGCAAACAGGGTGATGTAGCAGACATGTTATTTGCTCTAACATTTACACTATTATCTGGTAAATAATATCATAAATTTAAAATATAATCATAATAGAAATTATAATTATTTATTATTTCTTAAAGGTAATATAAGACGATTCCGTCGCATCTGTGAACACATACAATCTCAGGTATGTTCGAAACGTTTTCCGGGACCTAGTAGTCCTCCTACAGTACCAACTGTTACCCAAGCAGTATCAGAGAGTTCATCTTGTGGTTCCGTATCCAGTGAACGTTTGTCCTACAAAAGACAGGTAACGTTTATACCAATTTATTTATTTCTTTATAAAAATTAAGTAAATAATTTTATATTATCTTCACACATTTAGCAAATCGAAAATGATACAGAAAACGATTCAATATTTACGTACAAATCTGGCAATAGTCGTCGTTCATCGGCCACGAATAATAATAATGCTAATCCTATCGATATGCCTGGTAGTCCCATTGCGGTAAGATCCAAGTAAGTCCACTCTATCTATCTATGTCTCTCTCTCTATCTACACACACTTAAAGTAGTGATTACAATAAAAGCCACAGGCCGCAGGCCGTGGAGCACCAAATCAAAATATAAACACACACAAAACAAATAATGTGTCTATTTTGTTAGTTCCGAATCAGCTGAACAGGAGCGATCACGTGATATCCAGAGTGAGCGTCAGGCGACAACAATGTCCGGGAGTGCAATAGCATGAGAATTATTTCTCTGATTTGGTTCAAGTTTTATACAAATTATTTATTTTCAACAAATCTACCAACTTTTACTTCAGGTTTAAGTACTTATTTCTATAAACACCCACACACAAAAATCTATTTCACACACACTCAACCTTATAAATAAAATAAAATTAATTAATAAATTAAAACTTAATAAAACAAAGAAAAACCAGAAATTCTTAACCATTAATAGTATTCAAATTTTTTCAAAAATAAAAATAAAAACTAATCAATAAAAACCAAAAATAAACACAAATTAAGAAGCAATAAAAAATTTAATCAAATTTTCTTAAGCCTAAATAAAATCTAACAAAAAACTACAAAGAAATTGTGAAAAAAAACTTAATGCATTTAGAACAACTTGTGTTTTAGAAAAACCAAAAAAATCATCATCGTTATTTATATTTGATGAGTAGAAAAATTGCATAACAAAACAAATTGAAGATAAATATTTTTTATAATAAAATTTGCTTTTAAACTAGACGAACAATTTTCATCTAAATGCTTATTTAATAAAAAAAACAAAAATAATAAAATACAAAAATAGTCAGTTAAAAGATCACCAAAAAACAACAATTATTGCTTCAACTCAATGTCGATACATTTGTACTAAATACTTACGAACACTTGAGAATATTTTCAATATTTTTGAGTTTCTACTAACAATTTTGAGCTCCTTTTTATTTTTTGTTAAATTTGACTTAAACATTGTTGCCGCCGAGCCGTAAAAAAAATAATTAAGAAGAAAATGCTTAAATAAATTATTAAATGGGTAGACTACTTTAGGACTTACCCGAGAACATACTTATACTTACATATACCTAATAATTAAAGTGCAAGTCGTTGTATGGACCTGCTCAAAAAGGAATATACTTATTATAAAGTTTAAAGCTAAAAAATTACCGACCAGTGATTATTTGATCGATAGAATCAGATTGATTGTAAATTGATGAAAAATCTTTTGATTTATATGTTGTTGTATGTATGTATTCCAAATATACTACATAACCAAACAAACAAACAAATTCTCGTATGTAAGTGTTAAAACATATAATTTTTACATAAATTAAAAATTGTATAAAAATTTGTATATTTAAAAGTAAAATGATTTTGACTCAGCAACATCACACACCGAACGACCCAATGTTGAGGCATTTAAATTTGTGTAATCTCGAAATTATTAATGTTGAGGAAAACCAAAAAAAAAAAAAAGAAATAAATTTGTAAACATTAAACGAAAAAAAGAAAAATATTTTGAATAACAAAATTAATGAAATCCATATACAAAATAAATATACAGAAATCATGGAATGTATGAAATACCTGTATTTGATTGATCGGATATGAGTTTTGAAGTCAAAATACATACATATGTATGTATATGAATTCTACAAGTGTAGTATTTAATACTCATTAAACTATAAATTATACATAGAATAGATTGTTTTTATTTTTGTCTTTTTATAGAAATAATTTGTATAAATTGCATGAATAATAAGAATAATTAATACACATAATTAACTAAATAAATCATCAAACACAAAATGGTTTTCTCTTTCTTTTTTAATAAAACTCTAATAGTTATTAAGTGATTTATTTTTTAATTCTTGTTTATTTGAAGAAATTTTATTTTAATTTGATTTATTATTATTATTTTTTGATATTTACAGTTGAGCACAGTGTAGAACTTTTGCAAGAAACTTCGTTTCAATATTATTATTCTTAATTCGAATATGTACTCGTTTTCCATATTTTGTCAAATACTACAAAATATGTTTACTTCAAGAATTTAATTATTGATTTGAGTTTGATGAAAAGCATATTCTTATTAAGTTTCATATTATTTAATTAAGAAGAATATAAGAGATGTTTGAATTGTAATTACATGAAGAGAAAACAAATATGATTATGGCAACCATATTATGTTAAAATTTATGGTTGTAATCTAAACATATTAGTATCAAAATATAGTCATTATATTTTATCATATTAATTATTATATGATCTTAAAGCAGCATATTATAACTCATCATTAAAACAGAATTTTCATACATGATATGTATGAATATGTTCTGAAATAATAATATTAAAATCCAAAGTAATCATATTTAAAGCAATCATTTTATATTTGAAAATAATTATTTTATGGTTATATAATTATAATATTATGATTTGTAATCTGAAATTATTCGACTAATGTAAACATTAGGTTTATAACTACGGACATGTTTCCCAAAATCCAAATATTAGATTTTTATTATTAGATATGCCTTTAAGAATTAACTATTTCAAGCCAATAAAATCGGCCTATAAGGAGTTATCAGCAAAACAAATGTAATAACAAAATCAGCACATTTGGTTCTGGAAAATTGTGTTTCTTATAACTTTTTTGGTGAAGATCATTCGAACTGAACAGTTGTGAGATATAGACAGTTATTTGAAAAAAAAACTTAGAAACATGAAAAATTAGTAAAAATAGAATTCGGTATAAGTGCATGATGTTTTTAATTGTAAATTACCTAAAAACATATTTTTTTTACTTATATGTACATCATGTGCTGGTATGACAAAATGAGTTATATCCCTAGTAAACATATTATGATTTTAAGTAATGACTCAAAATAATCATATGATTCAATGTAATCATATTATAAACTTGTGTAGTTAGAAATAATTTTATTATTTCTCATAGTAGCAAAGTTTATTGTGACTATAAATTATTTACTTTATTTATAAATTAATTGTATTTTGATCTAAATAAATTCATTTATGTGTCCATTATATGATTATTTAGGATCATAACATGATTACATATAATCATAATATAAATAAACTGAATTATAATATGATTACATTGGATCATAATATGATTTATTTGCTGTGCTATAGCATATAATTTACGATGGAATCATCATCACGGTCGTAATTTTTTAAAAATTCTCCGCTTATCAAATCTTTAAGTATATGTTCGTAATTTATAAGAAAAGTTAACACACGTAGTTAGCTCAGTATCTATTCTCAATAGTGAGCTTACTACATTTGTTAACTTTTAGACAACGGATGTGTATAAGATTTACACTGCATCAACGAATTGATGCAATATTGGCAACGTTGCGTACGTATGTATAAACTTGACAACGGATGAATTTGGTGTCAATTTGATACCAGGCGTATATATTTTTTTCCCTCAGTATGCATAACGTTTTAAACTGTAGATCTGATTAAAGCACTTATGAATAGCACTCCCCAAGGGTATAATTAAATTTTGCTAGTCTCTTCTGTTTTATCGAAAATTTTAAATATGAATAATGATACAAATCGATTTTTGCAAAAATATCAATATTTTTAGAGTTACTTGGACATTTCCAAATATACTAAAAATATATAAGAATATTCTAAAGACTTGCGAATTTATAGCATTAACATTTTTTAATTAACTGCTCAAATTTTCATTTTGCTTTCCCATATCCCATATTTTAATAACTTATCTTAATACAAGAAAAACTCCCGTTGAGAAAATTAAAAAGAGTGAAACAAATAAATAATAATTTCATAAAAAATTACCATGCAGTATTTTTATTCTTAATTTTACAAAAAAAGAGATTAAGCAAATCGAACTTTAAACTTTACGAAAAAAACCCAGCCAACGGTTTCCAAAAAATTTTATCCCTTTTTATTTAACAACTCCTTTTTATATTTTACTAATTTAAGGAAATAATTCCAATAATTTGCAAATGATAGACTTATAAACAAAAATATTAAAATCCAAAAAAATAAAGAGAGAAAAAAGAAATAATAAGAGACACTAATACAAATATGATCCAATCAACATACCGTCCATTTTTATATCAGTTTTTTTCATAAGAACCCTTTGGCCATACACACTTCTACACACACACTTCATAAAAAATTAAACCAAAATTATAATAATAATTTACTATGACTAATATGCAACAAATAAAAAATTAAAAAAATATATATAACAACAAAAGAACAATTTATACAAATTATTTTGTAAAATATTTAAAACTCACATGCAATTTTTTGGTCTTTGTATTTAACTAGAAATTTTAATTTATTAATAAAGCAAATATAGTATTATTAAAAAACAAATTACCAACAAACACTTAAAACCCCACTAAGAAATGTTAAAACTATAGAAGATTTAAAGTTTTAGATTAAAAAATAATTAAAAAATAAATATTGATCTAACAAAAACTAAAACAAAATACCAAAGAAATTTCAAAAATATTAGACACTCTCTAACTGAAGATAAATAAGAAAACATACACACAAAGAGTTACAAATATTTATAACAAATAATAAAGATTAATAAAAAGTATTAACAATGTTTATGATTTATGAAAACATTTTTCGTAGTGTGTTAATTTCAAGAATTTTATGTATCATTTAATTTCACTTAATCTGAATGAAAACTATTATGGTATATCGTATATTTTAATAACTTTAAATTATTTAAGGAATAACGAATATAATTACAAACATATTATGATGATTATTATTAGCAGTAATAAATTTGCATAGAATTAATTTGTAAAATATACATACAAACAAAACAAAAACTACAAATTACTTTGAAATATTTAATTTGTCAAAGCAAAGCTCACCGAACAATTAAAAAGTAATATTTATGTTGCATCATTAAAAAATATTTACATTATATATACAAACATACAAATAAACATAAATACATTATGTATATGTAGTATATACACAGAGAAAAATCTGATGTGAAATTGTTAGATTAATCATTATGACATAATTTGAGGAAATTCTTCAATATTATTGGCAAATATAGTTGGTACAACCATGTCATATTAAATTTTAAATTGAAATGATTAGCGCAATCATTTTAACAAACGATTTTAGCTCAATAATTGTTAAGGTTGCGGCTGTTAACAAAAAGTGTTTTTAAACTTAAAATAATAAAATTGATTCCAACAAACATATAATCTGATGACAACATGAAGTTGCCTCATTTATGAGTGTATAATAACCTCTTTAGTTCGTTTTTCAGTATTTGTAGTTGGCACAACCATGTTATGTTAAATTTTAAATCAAAATTATTGGCGCGATCATTTTGAAATATGAATTATTATTATAATTGTGGCCGTTATCACAGTATATTAAAGTTGTAATACATGGTTGTCAGATCAGAATGTCTACTTACAGTTATTGTTTTGAAACGTTGTCAGAAATGTATTTTCATGTATGACAAAGATTGTAAATTAAATTTTTCTGAAAACATTGTAAGATCTAAAAAACTTGTATGCATAGCTTAACTCTCACTTAAAATAATAAAACGGACAGCCAAATATTATAGCAGCGATTTGATGAAATAAAACCTTTTCCTAGTTGGTTTTGTTGCAGACCAAATATAACTTTAAATGACATTTTCATTCATTAACTGAATAATATTTTATTTTATTTTAATTTCATTCAACTATTCGTTTTCAAGACATTCTGTAAGTGTATATTTGATTATATCTTGACGCTTAAAGGAATGTCCTGTAGACAACCGATCAAAATATAATTATTATTTAAAATAATAATTACAATAAATATACAGTGGCCTGATGAATTTGTATAATAATCGAAGTCAGTCAACGGAACTTAAGATCATTAAGGTTCAACTAGGTGATAAATTGAGAGTTCGTAGTTATAAAACTCTTCGCATGTGTTCCGCGTATTAACAATTTAATATTGTTGAATTTCCCGGTATCTTGTTTGAATGGTTACTGTTATCATGTCCCACCATATTTTTTCTCTGAGTGTATAACAATATTTATTTAACAGCATCATAGATACAACAAAATTATTCATACTCGTATATACATACATACTTGCATACAAACAAACATAACTAAGTATCTATTAAAAAATCGAATATTTTATATATATTTAATAAAATACATCATTATTCATTATTATTCATATTTACATTAAATATACATAAAAACAACAAAGCAACAAATTTTATATTCATAATAAATCTATATCTCTCTATCGATTCAAATATTCATTCATGCGATTTATATAATCATAGGCTCTCTTACATAATTATGCAGATACAATATCAATAATTATTCTCATGAAAATACATTCATTCATACATACTACGTACGTACATAAATGCATTCTATACATACATATATAAAATGAAGTGCATCTTTTCGTTTCATTATTGCAAGATATTTATTTTGTTTTAGGTTTTTTCTTTCAAATGTACAATATTTATGCTTAAGTAATAATTGATATACAAAATTTTGCAACAAATATGAAAATAAACAAAAAAAAAAAATTATATAAATTTGTAATAAATCGAAATAATGAAACAAAAATTATACATACTCTATATTTACATAAAATAGTAAAAATCTATATCATTAAATAAACTAAAAAATAATAAAAAAGAAATAAAATAATAAATATGTATATTGTTATATTATCTACAAACAAGAAAAAAATCAAGGAAAATTAATATTTTTTATTTACGAAAATATAAAATAAAGACGCTTTATATCTAAATATTTGCTACTTATTTATCAATTGATTGATCCCATCTTTGGTACACCTATACAAATAATGAATCTCTTTTATAGCGAGTTTAAATTTATATAAAGTCTCAATATTGAAATTTAATAGTTTTTGTTGGTTGGTAATATTTCTTAGGGAAATCTTACAGATCCGAAAAGTGTTCTTCTAAAAAAAATTTTGGAAATTGCGTTTTTCAATAATATTTTATATAAATTTTTAATATTTTATATAAATTGAAAAAAATGTCCCCCAAACCGTTCGACGTCGGTAGGTCAAAGTTTTATGTTATCGGTCATTGAAAGTTGCGCTTTTTAAGTTTATTAAAACCTTACAAATACTTTCAGAATTAACTTCAAAAGCATATGTTTTGTTTAACTATCTGCAGACCAACTTTGCAAGGAATATATCTTGCAGATTTCGTATATTGATTTTTAATGGGTCACTCGAGTCCATTTTGTAAACACTTGTTATACAAACATATAAATGTTTATTGGAGTAGGGCGATAGTGGTATCATTTAAAAGGTCTTTCGAATGCGCATTAGTAAGTGTAAAAATTTCCAATATTCATAACGTAGCATCCATAAAATTATAAAATACTTAATTTAATTTTTTCGAATAGTATACTGATTATTTTGACAAATTAGTCAAATTTTATTTAATTTCTATGTGAATAAATGAATCTTGTATTTTATCATTTTTTATATTCGCGTTTTTGGCCATTCTTCATCAAACATATTTAATATAGGTATCAAACTTTTACATTTGTCATTGACATTTCTAAAATCTGCAATTATTTGCAGATTTTTATACCACCTTTTTATACCAAATGTGAAAAAATCAAAAATTTTCTTTTTTAATGTTCTTGATTTACATATTATTCAATAGCACTTCGAAAAAGCTTTCATATGATATCCCATTCGTTAATAGTTTCTATTAATTAACGTTAAAAATCTCCTTAACCCACTATGAACTTTCAATTAGCGATAGCGTAAAAGTTTGACCTAGCAGCGAAAAATGCTTCGGGGGTTTGAATACACTAATGACATACATTCATTTTGTGAAGGAATTTTTTGACCCCCAAAAATAGTATTGCATAGTGTAATCCGTAATTAACTTCACAAAAAAATTCGTAACTACTTTTTTCGTAATATTTACAAAAACTTCATGCATAATACGAAAAATTATTTTGTTATACCCCTTCATAACTTTAAGAAAACCTTTTGTATTGTCTTAAATTATCTAAATTCAAACCATTTTTCTTTGTAACAAGTAATGTTAAAGTACATTTTAAAAATTTTACGAAATAAGAATCATTATTTAATGATTTATAAGAATGATGCAATCTTGTAGTCAGGACCACTTCGCCATCGTTGGTGTTGTAGCTATGAAACAATATACATGGAGTATTAAAACTTTTCAAGAAGTTCTTTTAACAGAAAAATACATATTAGTGTTTCATTAGCTAAATATGAACATTTTTACTCAAAAACAATAAAGAGGTCAATATTAGCTTTGCAGAATAATACAAATATACTCTTTACCATACATAGTGTGTTTGAAACTTTTCCACTAAGTTGTTTTTGTGAAAGCATGCACTAATATGATCTTTTTTATGAAATATTCAGAAAAATTTAGAAATTCAGGGACAGATCTTGCTGATTTTTATTAGGAAACTTTTCGAAAGCATGTTTGATAGAAATATTGAAGATTTCGATCCCGAAGATAACTGGAATCTTCAAAACATTGATTTCAACAGACAGACCGATGGAAGACGAACATGTCTTATATGACTCCGCTATCTATAAGAATCCAGAATATATGTATATACTAAATAGGATCGGAAAATTATATTATAGAAATCTTAAACTTATCTACATATACCCTTCTCATCTCCCTCCCGGGGCATTTGCTTGATTACAGACCCCATCTTGATTGGGTATAGAGGTGCTACCAATACCTCTAGTCTTTCGGGTCTATAAACTGGTGTTGATCAACTGTATCCTCGGCATCTGCTAGTTTCTAGATTGGGTGTTAAGTTTGACGCTTTCATTGTCTCAAACCTGTGATTGTCTCATCCTTTGCCGGGGTTACATTAAGCTTGACTCAATACACCTGTCATCTCCCAACGGGGCTAATAGGCAATAGACTGTATACCACAAGTACTTCAGCAACTTTGACATTCTTACCCTTACTATAAAGGTGAAGGGTATAAAAATATATTCAAAAAAATATTTACAATCTTTACGAATGTGTTTTTAGAAATGATCTATTATTGTACAGAAATTAAGACTTTCAATCTCGGGTAGAAAACTGGGGCTTTTATATAAAATCATATAGATTTATTTGTTAATTTCTGTAATTTAAATAATTATTTAAGGTTCGAATCCATTGGAACAATATTAAATTTTATCAGTCGTTTTGATTTAAAAGTTGTCTGATAAATTTTCTCTTTAATTTTGAACCAAATTAAACTTGACATAAAATTCGATATTTTTATACCCTACACCACTTTAGTGGGGAGGGATAATTCAATGAAATTTGGCACATGATCTTCTATTATACCGTAGACGAAGATTATTGCAAATAGTTCACATCGGTCCATTATTTCACCTAGGCCCCATAGAACTGAACCCGACAAATAGGACTTTCAAGTTTATAATAATGTATCCCGACAAATACCTGCAAAACCAAGTTATATACTAGTCTTGATGACCCTGATGAACTTTATAATAAAAATTTTTCTTAAATATCCACAGTTTTATTAAGCAATAATTGGCTTTAGTGTATATAAGGCAAGGTACAATTCAACTTAAATGCTTTATTATGATCAAATCACATTTTATTCCTATACAGGACTATAACTTCTTACTTGTTTACAAATATAATTAAATATTAACTACCACAGGATTCCCAATTAGAAAAAATAATGCATCAGAACACTTATTGCCTTATTCAAAATTAATTTTTTAATTAAAACTAATGAAAATAGTAGTTAGGATTGAAATTTTAACTCGTGTAAAAGGATTCATATAACTACTCTTAACTGAATTTCTACTTATGGTACAAGCTTTTTGTCAATCATACATACATTAACCAAATCAACTCATCTCACTCACTACCACTCTCATTCATTAAATTCAAAGGAATAACATTTATAATTGCATTAATCCTATAAATTAAACATAACTCAGCTTAAAATCATAAAATGTATTTAATATTTAAAAAAAGCTTATCCATTCATACTTACATACCTAAATATAAAAAAAATTTGGGAACTATCATACAGCTGTATTACATATTTACCTAATCTGCCGCACTTCTCACCTTCATATACAATCTGTTCCTAGATTTACTCTTTATATTTCGTTTTTAATGATTAAATTATTTGTAATAATTTCTAACATTCAAACATTAATCATTAAGCACAAATTCTAAGAAAAAGTAAATTCCTTTCAACACATTTCAGTTCCCGCTAAAATCATCATTAGGAAGAGAAAGATAAAATTGTATAAGTATTAAAATAATAAGTTTTTATATAAAACTTTAATTTTTAAATAAAACTATTTTAATTAAGATCATAATTGTATTAATTACAAATCTAAAAAATAAAAATCATTCGTGCATCACTAATTTCCAATTATTTTAAGATAAAATTATTTAATATTATTACATTTAACAATTCTAAGTTGTGTCATTGTCATTAAAAATATTATTATTATTATTATTAATAATAATTAGTTCTATGAACAATTATAAATTAACAAATAAATTAATATTAATTAATTAAGGATTTGCTTTATTAGATAATTACTGTATTTATTGTATGTAAAATCCAACCCACTTATTTTATTAGTACAGGTTTTAGGTTTCAGATTTATTAGTTTTCTTTGAATTATTCATTAATTAAAACATTAGTTAAGTAAGCTGGTATTAAAGTACTTGTATTTAATTGTTTTATGTAATGTTTTTCTTTGTTTGTGTAATTTTCTTTTTTTTATGTTTTTTTGTAAACATATTTGTTAAACCTATTTTAAGATAAGTATATAGTTAAAAAATTAATAATTTATATTGTTTGCAATATATGAAGAAAATCATTGAAATGGATATAATTTAAGAATTATGAATAAACTAAAAATATTTGCAAATAAAAAAGAATAAATTAACAATTAAGCAAATAAATCTTAATAAAATATTAAAAAGGCATTATTATATTATTTTTCAAAGATATCAAAGGTAAGATAATGTTAAAGATTATCCGAAAAATCATTTACCCGATACCCTAGTAATTGATCCAGTAAAGCAATTTAAAGACTCAATTAAACGTATATTAATATACAATATACGTATATTAATACACAAATACAAGGCATTATTTTACATTGCCTATTATAATGACCACAAAAAGTCGATGTTGGAATCTTGTTTGTCTTAACCCCACAAAATGATTTCCCTTTCCAGATATTGAGAAAGCCGAAATTTGCGCACGATTAAAAGACGTAACGCGTGCCACTCAAATCCAAATTTTTGACCAAAGCTAACATATGAAGCTATAGCTAAAGAACGGTAAATAGTAGAAACAAGCTTAGTATCCCATAATAAAGCTAATATTGTACAAGATAAAAAAAAACTGAAAATGAAGTTTTGAAACTGCCGTGTGAAAAATTTTTTTTGGATCAAAGCTAAGAATAGATTCACGATATCTTTTAAGGACAAAAACTTCGATTCATTCGATTAAATATAGATATTTATTTATGTAATAAAATAGATTTATTAGATATTTTCCAATATAAGTTAAATTTTTTCCACATTTCCTAATCAAATGATCTGAGATAATGGCGTGAGGAATTTTTAATAGTTAGTTAGTTCGAAAGGAGGATGTACATATATACATCAAATCCCTCTATCGGGCCTGTTGTGCGCCACTTAACCAGTGTCTCAGGTGGGAATCGAACCCACCACCTCCGGTCTACCAGACTAGAACACTAACCACTGGCCCACCGGAGGCCACAATTACTAATGACATTCATCTTTTACATCTTTTTGAAATACTAAATCTAATTACATTATGATTCATTAACAATAATATGTAAAATATTTACCTAATAGTAACATTTATCACATAATATCAAAATATACGAAGTATGCTCCTACCGCGAACAGGTCACGTTTTTGAAGACAAAAGTTGTAGCTCTGTTTAACTTAAAGTAACAAGAATTATGTATATAACATAAATTTTGAAGTACAATATTAGCTTTATTATGGGGTACTAAGCGTGTTTTTATTATTTCCGTACAGTCTTTTGTCTATATTAGATTGCTTAGAATAGAAACAATGTAATATTAATAAAAATAATAAGTTCAAGAAACAAAATAATAATGTACTTACATGGGAAGTGACCCAAAATTATGTTAACTTTACATAAAACTATGTAAGAGACTACAGTGACAGGCATTTTTAATAATTTATAGACAAAAAACTGATTTAAAAACGAATTTATATGAGAGCTAATTTTAAATGACGCCCGATTATTAAAAAATTCAGCAAGGCTTGTATAAAACACAGTTGTACGACTTTTTGATGAGATACAAATGAAGCTTGATAATCTCAAAATTCGGCAGTGTTATTTAAAATTATATCAAATTTAGTTGTGCTGATTTTTAGAAAAATAGAAGTTAATATAACATAGTTATGAGCTAAAAAGCTGAAGTCGTAAGTTCCGGTTGTATTGAGTCTTGGTCAAAACTTCAATTACAATTATAAGTAATTACAATTTAATTACAATTTCAAATAATTGTTTACAATTAAAAGTAATTCTAATTGATAAAGCTTCAATTTAAATGACTTCAAATGTAATTGAAAATACAATCATTACCCCCAAGCCTGATTTAAAAAAAACTATAGCGACAGAAGTGTCAGTTACGTTATCACCATATCATCATATTTTTTTGATGTTGATAAGGGAACCTTTACACCCTAAAGACATAACAACTATCCTATACGCAACTACGTCTTGATCGGCTGAACTGGTTGGTAATATCTCTAATATATTACATATATATTATATATTTTTTTACATGCCAACGTGCTTTTCAAAGGATAGAATGCGTGCAACAAGACCTGTTCGGGGGGTTCGTTTGTATGAGGCATATGTGAAATAATTGACCGATTTCAATCATTTTCAATAGTGCCTGACATCAAATTATCTTGCAAATTGCAACTTATACCGTGGGCACAAGGTTGACATACAGACGGACATAGCATAATCGACTCAAGAAGTGATTCTAAGGCTATTGGTATACTCTTTGGTTGAGGATTAATATTTTTTGTGTTACAAACATTAGCACATGATATTTTTTATTGTACTAGAACCCGGTTCACATCTTCTTAAATTTAAATGTGCATAATTTTAAAATAAAGTAATTAACCCTGTTAAAAACTGGAAGACTATATTTATATTTATATATTTTTCTCGAAAGAAACGAGGAACAGGAATGGAAAATTTAAAATTTGGATACAGAAAGCAATTCTGTAAAGTACTAAATTAATGTTCCGCTAAGCTGGTCTAGTAAAGAAGTTTTGATTCACATTTCAAGGGATTAATCCAGAAAAATGTTTAAAAATGTAGGAAAAAGTGAAAACAAAATTAAACCTAACCCTTGTGGACACAGTGTGGTTAATTTAATTTTTCTAGATTCCAAATAGAATTAAAAAATACCAGTTGTTACAATACAATCAAAAGGTATCAATTGAACATAAAATAGTACCCTTTAAAAACCTTCCATTTTATTAGTTTTATAGGTTCAAAAACATAATAAAAAATTCAAAAAAAATTCTTTTGAAGAACGAAAAAAACTATAAAATAGTCCCAATAGAGTGCTAACTAAATATAAAAATTTTTAAAATTTTTTCAAAATTTGTTTATGCGTTAATTTCCCGTTATTATCCCTTTTAGTATTTTCTACTTACCTATTAACGAAGTAAAAGTGGTATTTCAGAAAGTTTAATTATCTAAGTAAAAGCCCATCATTAAGTACCCTGCAATAAATAACTTCCAAAGAAGCGAAAAAGAAGTAGAATTTACTCCATGGAAATACTGAAAAAGACCTGAAGAAGTGATTATTTTAACACAGTCTTGTTTTATAATGGATGTTCATTTTATTTCACTAATTCATTACATCATAAGTCATTCTTATGAAGCAATTTTAATGTTCTTTTTTAAGTTTGTAAGCGAAAATTTTCTTAATGGCACTAGTAGAATTTTTGGACACAATAAAATCAATGATATCAACTTTGGTGATACGTATTGAACCAAAATTTCTTCAAATTTCCATATTGAATTGTTAGGTAAATGTATTTACAACATCTTTTATAGTATTATTTTTTGGAAACTTTAGAAATAAAACCGTTAAGAAGGCTAGTTGTGTAGTAATTTTCACTTGGAATCGTGCAGGAGAATTGCAAAAGAGCAAAACCACTAATTATGGCGACTTTTTATGAATATTAGAACTAATATCAAACTGGTTCTAAAGAACCCAGTTGGGTCCAAGTGTACTTGTATAAGTCTAGAACTAGTAATTTTTCAAACACACTTAATGTTTATTTCAATATTATGATGGTATAGGAAAGTTTACAGATGATGCTATATAGTTAAATACTATTTCCATTTCCTGCAAGGTTGGAAGTGAATTAAATAAACTCCATTCATTTATTTATCAATTCCAAAAAAGTTTCAGTACAAAAAATATGCTTCTAATTTTAAATAAAACTGGATTCTTTTCGCTTCTTTGGAAGTCAATAAACAGCACAACCATAAAAGATAAACAAATTTATTAAGTTCCTTAAGTCAATCCCTTAAATTTTATAATTAAGAAGCCAGCCGAAGGTGAATTTATGATGATTCTAACGGCTACACAGAAAAAACTGAAAATGCGTTTTAATTATCAAAATAAATGTATCAATCAAGTTTTGCACCTATAACCAAAATGATGATATCAATTACCAAATTTGTAAAAAAGTAAAAATATATATTTTTTCCAAATAACAAATTAATCAGAACAATTAATGTCAATAATTGAGACAAGATTTAAAATTGATTAATTCATTAATTGTATAAATTAAATATTTAATAAATATAAAATTGATTTTTTATTGATTTATTAATCAAATAAATCAAACTGTTTGATAGAGAATTTTTTATAAATCAATTGATTAAAACAATCAAATTATTAATCGATTACACACAACGTTAAAGGAATACTAGACCTTTAACAATTTTCAAAAATTATCACTTTATTGACACAATTTCATAAATTGTAAAGAAACTTGAATATTATATGTCTAAAATTTTATGGACTATTTAAGAATTATAAATATTGCTAGCACAAAAATTCAAAAAAAATATATATATATATATTAAAAATAAATCTAAAATAGAAAAGAAGGCCAGAAAACTTTTTTCAATCAATTAAAAAAATACTTAAATTAATTTAAAATTTAATCAAAATTTTACAATTTAGTTTCAAACAGTTTCAAAAAACGAGATAATTAAGACAAATAAAAATTTGTTTAAATAAAAAATAAAGAAAATTAAAACATATTAATTGAAAATAAACTACCGATAATTTTTTCTGAGTACTTTGTATGGGAGCTAGTGTAAAAAAGGGAGGATCTTTATGAAATATGGCAAGGCTTGAATAAAACATAATTGTTCTTATTTTTATCTTCGTCAAAGAAAAATATGTGCCAAATCTAATTACTTTAAACAATGCGACCTATACCTTGCAGACAAGCTTTTTATAGACTGTCAAAAGGACGGACATTGATTCAGAAAACTTTTCTAAGTCGATTGGTATACTTTCAGAATATTTTTGAGTTTTTTTAACATTAGTTCAAACCTAATATACCCTCCCCACTAAAGAGGTGCATAAATACAACAACATACAGCTATATTATCACATTTTTGGTGTTATCCTAATAAGTTTTTATGCACAAGATTCTAATGTTCAATTTTACGCGGAACAGCATATCAAATATAAGTATTTTAAATATGATTTCTTATTTTGGATTATTCATTTAGAACTTATTTTACTTTATTCATATTTCCACACTGTGTAAACATTTAATTGTAAAGAAATACAAGTTACTCATACGTAGCGAATGCCATTTTCCTTCATACTTTAGTGCTGGACTTATAGAAAATGAAAGAAAATAAAAGTCCCATAATGACATCATTAAGCTTTCGGAAAGTTGCATTTTATGAAGATGAGAAAGAGAATATTTAATTGAAGAAAAGAAAAAACATTTATCAGAAAAGCTTTTGCTTTCTATCTACTGGTATGTACCATTATGGAACAAAAAGATGGTTGACGAAGACATGAAAAATATAAATGCACTTTGTTTAAAAAATATATAATTAAAATTGATATTTTTATTAAATATTTATTTTTGCTTTACTTTTCTATTTTCGATAAATTAAGGTTAAATTTAGCAATAATTTCTATCTTTCACCTTTTCAATCTTTCACCTTTTGTTGTTTATTTAAAAACAAAATTTATTTTCGCTTTGTTGTTTTTGTCTTTACAATGCGGCAATATATAAATATAAACAAACTTTTTTGTTGACATTCTCTTTGCTAGTTTGTTTTGTTCTTATTTTTATTCTTTAGTTTATGTTCACATTTAAATACACATGTTGGTGGTGTAAGCATGTATGTATGTATGTGTATTTGTTTTTTTTAGTCTTTAATACAATGCGGCAGAGTAGGCACATGTTAAGATACGAAAATCCCAAAACAAAACAATTCATTGAATATCCCAAAAAGCTTTAAGCTTTAAAAACACGAAAAAAGCTTAACGCAGGGAATTTTTCGGTAACATACCGAAAAAGCTTAAGCAATTTGCAGCAAAAAAGTACCAAAAAATGCGTGCTGCACTGTATGAAAAGAAAACTTGGTCATTTTTCGTTTCAGTTCGGGACGGGTTTGCAATTCAACAACACTTAAAAACGGAAAACCAACAAATTGTGAAAAAGAAGAAAAACAACAAGAAAAAAATCAAAATCAGAAAAAAATAATAGAAATATTATCATTGTATGTTCTTTGGTGGCATAGCATATATTATTTGAAATGAAAAAATTCAACTGATTTCTATAATAGATGCAGTAAATTTTCAAAAATAAATCACAGAAAATTTAAATAAATTCATAATTAAACCTAAAAAAGTAATGAATTTCACAAGGAGTGAAAAATATTAAAACGAATTTAAAAAAAAATTACGAAAAATAATAATTAAAACGAGTGTTAATGAAATTTTAAAATAAGAAAAAATAAAAATAAAGTTAATCGAAGTAGATGATGAGCTTCGGGCGGTTATGTAAAGTGTGAAAAGAACGAACTCCCTTTCTATAAAGAAAGAAGATTCTACGACAAGAAAAAAACAATAAAAAGGGAAAACTCTTCGTGAGCTAATTATTGACAAAATATTTTAGTTTAATAAAAAAGTAAAAAGAAAAATTGAAATTAAGAAATTAAATGTAAATGTATATATGCAAGTGTAATTTGTGGGGTTTTCTTTGTACATTTTAAAAATTAAATGAGAATTTTACAATTGTAAAGTGCTAAAAATACATTTTTTGATTTAAAGAATTTGTGCCAAGGCTTTAATTAAAAATAATAACGAATTCTCTAACAACAAACAAATTGATCTATAATATAGTAATTTCAATTTTAGGAGTTCCCTACAACATCTAAAAGTACCTAAATGTGAGTGTAAGTGTAAGATTGTATATGTGTATGAGTAAATAATTTACTAGAACCAACAAAACAATCAAACAAGAGACCAGCCAAAAGCAGAAATATAAAAAAAAGAAAAATACCAAAATAAAGGATTTCTTTTTCTGTAATTATGATTCACTAAAATAAAAACTATACGAGTAATTTACCACTTTCACTAAACTAACACCATTTAAGATTGTTTCGTTTTATTGTCGCCGTTGTTGTTGCTGTTGAAGTTGTTCTTGTGGCTGATGTCGCCGTCACCAACCATATTTGTGGCCACTCCAAACCATTTAAAACGAACTATGACACGTTTTTCAAATTTTTTTAGTTCGCTTTCCTGCTTTTGTTTATTGTTGTTGTAGTTCCCTTTCGTTTAAGCCACGAGTCCTTTTACATTCACACGAATGTCTATTGTACACACACAGACAGACTCATATTGACTCCATTTAGTTGTTGGTATTAAAGTTATAATATAAAGTTCTATATATTTGAGTTTGTATGTACAGATATGCAGCTCATTGCTGTAAGTGTATAGATGTTTGTATATTAGATTTGTTATAGTTTTTTTGTTGTTGCCTTTTCTTTTGTATAAACATTGAATATAAAGGAAAGGAATAAGCGGTATCAAGGTTTCCTAGTCGCGACCCATATTTACTAAAAATTACGAATTACACGCAATACTCGTGCTAAAATCTCTATAAATGTGTGAGTAAATATATGTATATAAGTATACGTACATATACATATATGTATATGTATACAATATGATTCTTACAAATAAAAATAACCCTAGACATGCCAATGCACAGTTCTGCATAGTTGAACTACAACATGCCTTTTGTATATTTACATGTCACAAACATCACAGCAACGACTACTACAACAAAGAAACTAACTAAAAATTTGCTTAGCGATTGTGTGCGATTGTTGTTCTTGTTTTCTTTATTTCTCTTTATTGGCGAATCAGTTGTGGAATAGTTGTCAGTATTGTACCTTTTGTTTTGGTACAATTCATACCTGAAAGGTACGTCGAAAACATCAAAAGAGTCAAAAAAATTGGTATAAATGTTTATTTTCTGGAAATATTTTTTTCAAATCATAGTGTCAAGTTTTTATAGTATTATCGAAAATAAAAAGTTAAAAGAGTACTGAGCAACATCGACAACAAGTACGTTGTTGTCGATTTTATAAAAATTTCGCTAAGTCGATATCAGGCAATGGTAACATAGTTTAGATTATTTTGTATATAGTTCCGATAACTAGTAACTAAAATATTACATATTTCGGAATTTTATATTTTTTGACAATTGACTTATTCTGTATAACAAAATGTCTTCATAGCTTTATACAGTCAATGAAGAAGTCTATCTAACTGTAAAATTGACCTAAAACCTCTAACCTGGCGGCTCATAAGATCCAAAGTCAAAACCTAAACTCAAGAACATCTTCATTACGCCTTGGATCCCATTCAAACTGTTTAGAAGCTAAAGAATTATTTTCTTTATTTTTTTATTACATTCTATAACTTAAAAACCATTTTATTTGGGACAATGATCGAAAATAATCTATTCATAATTATATTAGTATTGAAGGAAATGAAATTCATTTTATTTATTGATAATTTATAGTACAATCGTACTAAATGTTCCATCCCTAATCAGATTACTCTCTTAAAAGAATTAAGGAAATGTGTTCTTAATTTCGGTCAAATATTCAAACTTTATTAAATATTTAAGCCGGCTTTACACGATCACACAAGTAATATGATCTGTTAAAATTTTGTGTAGAAGAGTACGGATGGGATCGTGTAAATGCAATATGTAATGAAACCATCACACATTGAGAGAGAATACAGATGGAAAATTTGAAAAAACAAGCAGGTCGCATTAGATCAGGGATGTATTTTTATGTAAACACATATAAAAAGAGTGAAACTGCTGTTTCCATCTGACTTTTTTTATTGTTTTATACCAATCGTGTAAACACACAAAATATAAATCATACAACTTTTATTTTCTTTTTTGTTATACGGATGGAATTTCATTTTACTTTTTCATTTTAGTTGTCGTACGTAAGGTGTGATCGTCTGAAGGGCCCTTTACGCGTCATATCCTAATATCCTTAGGACTCAAACACCTTTTTATTTATTCAGTGACTATAATTCTTAAAAAAACTATCCAGCTAAGTGTTCCATTAGCATGGAAACACAGCATTTCATGTCATTATTTTAACACAGATATGTTAAGTACAGAAAATAGTGAATCGTGTGAAAAATCGAATGCGGCATCTACACAGAAAAAACTGAAAATGAGTTTTAATTATTAAAATAATTGCATCAAGCAAGTTTTGCACCCATAACCAAAATCATAATATCAATTACCAAATTTGTAAAAAAGTAAAAATATATATTTTTTTCCAAATAACGAATTAATCAATAATTGAGACAAGATTAAAAATTGATTAATTCATTAATTGTATAAAAATTTCATTAATTTTTTAATCAAAGAAATTAAACTGTTTGATAGAGAATTTTTTATAAATTAATTAAGAAGGTGATTAAAACAGTCAAATTATTAATCGATTACACACAACGTTAAAGGAATACTAGACCTTTAACAATGCGTTCAGCATTTTCAAAAATTTTCACTTTATTGACACAATTTAACATATAAAGTGTTTCATAAATTGTAAAGAAACTTCACTATTATATGCCTAAAATTTTATGGACTATTTAAGAATTATAAATATTGCTAGCACAAAAATTCAAAAAAATATTAAAAATAAATCTAAAATAGAAAAGAAGGCCAGAACATTTTTTTCAATCAATTAAAAAATTACTTGAATTAATTAAAAATTTAATCAAAATTTTACACTTTAGTTTCAAACAGTTTCAAAAAACGAGATAATTAAGACAAATAAAAATTTGTTTAAATAAAAAATAAAGAAAATTAAAACATGTTAATTGAAAATAAACTACCGATAATTTTTTCTGTGTATATATTCACGGAGAAGTTGACTAATAAATAACAAAGTATTAATGTAACACATTATTAATAAGACATTACTAGACTACTTCAGTGTAATCAGTGGCCATTAAAAAGTATATTATTACTTAAGTGGTTACAATTGCAAGTTTTTGCTGGGTAAAATTTGAAGAGTTTTTATAAATACATACATACTTCACAATAATAAGCCTTTAACCACCCTTTATCAAGAAACATGTATTACTGGAAAATGTTTTTTAATTGACACAAGGACATAGCAATGTCGACTTAACGATATATTTATGTCAATACATTTAAAATTCAATGATTAAATCAATATACCGCTCCCACCTCTTTCATTAGTAGCTATAATAGACCAAAAAAAAAAACTTGGACCCACACGATTGAAAATAATTGTGGCTGAACTATAAAGAGATACCAATCAAAAGTACTAATATTTCGTACATTTTTTTACGAAATTACGTCTGTATTATAATAATGTTTTTGTGCACACAATATTTGCATATTTTTGTATTCATTTGCCAGACAGGGAACCTTTTCTACAACTACTCTCAAACATCCATTCATACAAACGTACATTTATTGTCAAAAATTAGCACACTCACACATGAGTAGATATCACAAAGAGAACTCTATGTATGAATGCTCTAATAGACAGACGGCCGGTCATGCATGTTGAATTCTATACTTTACGGCCACTTTATGGCAAGCAAGGTACAAAAATTTTGCATTTTCGGTGGTTTTCTGACGATATATATATGAATGTATGTATTTAAATTTTTTTCGTTGTTTGTTATTTGTTGGCAACAGTTGTAAGAATCAGTAGCGTATGAGTTATTTTTATTATTGTTTTGGGATTTTGACCAAAAGAATGAAAGAAATAAAAAAAAGCAAAAAAGAAATTAACACACTTTTGAATAAATATGAATGAAATTGTGCTATTTTTTCATTTTTTAACAATTCTTTGAAAGAAATTGTTTAATTTGGCTGCAAAATTACAATATTAAAGTCATTCCTTGGAGAGTTTATTTCTGCCAAAAGAGAGAGAGAGAGGGAGAAAATCAATTAAATTTCCATAAAAATTTAGTCATAACTGTCTAGAACGAATGAAATGACATAAAATGTCTAGAACGTATTAAATTAAGGATTGTCTAAAAACACAAAACATTTACTTTAAAATATGTAATTTATAATAAAAACTAGTTGCGTATTTTTTGAGATTATTACTTGTTTTATTTAAAAATTAAATAATTTATTGTGTAGTTAGAGTTACAATTAAAAAAATGTATTCGTGTTGATAGACAAAAATTAAATTCAATTAATAAATTACTTATGTATAATTGTAATATGTATTTCTTGTATTTACCTGATGAACGTGTGATTAATATTTAATAATATAAAGTATATTACAATATACATACACAGGAAAAGTTATCGGTAGTTAATTTTCAATTAACATGTTTTTCTCTGTCTTTAAGTTTTATTTAAACAAATTTTTATTTGTCTTAATTATCTCTCGTTTAATTTTTGATTTAATTTTAATTGATTAATTATTTTTTAATTGGTTGAAGGTATTGGTCGAGTATTCCTTTAACATTGTGACTAATAGATTAATAATTTGATTGATGATGATTAAAAATCTTCTTAACTTGCTTGATGCAATTATTTTGATAATTTGAACTTATTTTCAGTTTTTTCTGTGTACTTACTTAATAGCTTGTTTATATTTCAAAATATGATAATAGGGAGTCTAAAATTTGCATAATTGGACTGATGTTTTTAATACCAAAAAATAAATTAATATATTGGAATCATGTTATGGACTTAAACATACCCTGTTATAAACTTAAAAATATAAACTTTCAAAAACTTGATAAAGACCTGCAAAAGTTATGTTTTTTATATTGTCATTTAATAGATAAATAGTTTCCATCAATTAATGGATTAATAAAAACTTTTTATTTAACATTCAGTTTCTTTTATTCAATTAACCAAAAATTTTGAATTATTGCTAACATAAAACCTTTTTTTTAATGTAGGGATATATTTCAATCGATGCGTTTAAAGGTATTGAACAGTAGAACAGGCCTCAGTTCCCAACCAGCGATTGTAAATTCTGATCTCAGTACACTATTTAAAAATAATTAAATACGTAAAAATCCAAAAACATTGAAAACATTCGAAGTATACCTAGAACTTTATAGTTTGGATGCACCAAGATTATGATTGGTGTAACTCATTAATTTAACACGACAATATAATTTAAAAGTAAGTGGTTAGCCCTCTTGGTTACAAAAATTACCTAAATAAGTCGATAAAAATATAGAAAAATATTTTCTCACATACAAAAGAATTACAATAACTTTATATATGTATTTCAGGCAACATACATAGGCACACTTTAGTTCTGAGAGAATAAAACAAACTTGTGAAAACTAAACGAACTCACAAAACTTTAAATTTTCTTCGCAATTAAACTTAATATTTAAAATTTTTTTGCAACACTTTTAATATATTTAAAACTCTGAAAATAATTTATACTTTACAATCGAAAAAAAATATTTAATTGGTACAATGGTACATTTTACTCCAGAGTCTTATTTGATACTTTCAGGGACACAATCTCAATATATGATTATCATTTAACCGATAGGTGATCTGTCTGTAAAAATAATTTTTGTATCAGATGTTTCAATACATATTCATGTATACCCTGCAGGAAATGGAACTAGTACCAAACGAGTATGTAACTAGTATTTAGTGAAAATTTTATTTGTTTTATTTGTAAGGATATCAAAAAAAAAATACTATAAAAAATGTTGTAAATACCTAACAATTTAATATGACAGTTTGAAGAAATTCTGGTTCTATCCGTATCATCAACGTTGATATCATTGATTTTATTGTGACCGAAAATTCCATTCAGGTACATATCTCCATTTCGTTATAAAAAACATTTGCCGTAGGATAAAACAAACATTAAACTTATTACAGTTTTTAAATTAAATAGACGTACTTACATAGGGATTTGCTTGCAACCGGACCTAAATTTGCTTGTACTATTTATTCTCTCATTTAAAGGGATGTGTTTGAAAGTATTGTTTTTTATGAAAAATGTTTCAAAATTATATTTTAATAATTTAAAAAAAAAAATATTTTTTCAACACATGTCAAAGAAAATAAGTCTACAATTGGGGCCATTCAACTACTCCTAGTACTAGTATTTTTCCATATAAACTCTAACCCAATTTGTACTTGTGTCTGTTGTTCTAGTAATAGTACTAGTGATATTAAGACAATTATCGCTTCATTTCCTGCAGAGTATCATTTTGAGAAAAAATAACAAGATATTAAGAATATGGGAGCAATATTTTCTTTAAAATTTCACGTTCGTTTCTAAAAATGTTTTTGGCACTATTATTCCTTGAAAATGCATCAGCAAAAAGTTCCAGAAAATAGCTATTAATGGTATAGAGTTTTGGAGTTCTTTTAAAAAATACTTTGTGTTTTGTATATTAATAATGCAGCTCATTTTGAAATTGACACGGAAAGTTGTACTTTGTAGCATATACCATGAGTGACCAATGTTGGCAACCGTTTCGAAACGGTGATGAAGTAGCGGTGTCGATATTTTGACTTATTTCGGTATTGGTATGTCGGGGTTATCGGTATTTTGGCTTAATTTGGTAACGATATTTTAGCGTTATCGGTATTTTCGCTATTTTATATTTTATATGATGTTTTAGCGACGATTTTAAAACAATTATATTCGAATATGAAGAATATATAGGACCACTTTTGAAATTATGGCTTTGAAAATTAATCTAAAAAACTTCAAGGTGATTTTTGGAATATGGCCTTCAATGTAGAATTGGGTCAGTGGATTTTTAGACCGGCAATGAGCTTTAAATAAATTTTCTGAAGTATTATTTCTTTGGGGCTATGACCCAAAGAAATATGTTTACCATACTTTGTATCTGACTCTGGTTATATATTTTCTTGACTATAGTATATTCTAAATTTTATTATATTATATTTTTCACATAGGATAACGGTGTCGATGTTTTAGCGTTATCGGTATTTTAACTTATTTCGGTATCGATATTTTAGAGTTATCGGTATTGCTACTTTGGCACACACGCTTTCTTTGACCCTAAGTTATATACAAGTCTTAAAGACCTTGCCAAATTTAATTAAAATCGGTCCTCATTTAACCCTAGGTCCCATACAAAGTCCCCTTAAGACTTTGTATGGAACTTTCGAAAAAAGAAAATACTATGAAAGAAATGGAAGCGATGTCCAAAGATCGCTTAATTTTATGAGATTTCGGAGAATACATTCCGATTCATTTGAAAAAATAATTTCCAAGGTGTGCAACATTCAAAAGCAATTTATTTTTTGTAAAATTTGTTATAAATAATTTTTTAATAAATGAATTGGAATGAATGTGAATCGGGACGCAATTAATACTATTTCGAAAACAAACTTAGCTTTTTAAAGCAAACATTGTACTAGTTTTTCAATAAATTTTAGATTTGTGTTAGTTTAAATCTGATTTTTACTATCAAATTGAAAATATTTAATATCCAAACAACATCAACATGTACGTAATTTTGTGAACTTGTCTCAAAAATTAAAGGAATACATCTAGGGGGTGTGAAGGTCTACAACATCAAATTCTTTAAAATACACGCACGGGCCACTTACAAAACAGTTAATTACACTGATTTATTGATTTTTGTTTTCCATTTACTGTTGCTAATAGGACAGCATTATATGTATATTATTTACAGGATAGTAACACAACTGCCCCTTTATACACACACGGATTGTGTCATGTCTACGCATTTCTAACATTAAATATTACATTTTGTTGATTTTTTCTTTTTTTTATAAATTTGTTGTGCTAAATAATGTTTATTGAAGTGTTTGCCTTCAATGTTAAGGGTAAACTTTTTCTAAAAAAAATAAAAAGAAACAATAACAAAAAAACTTGCACACAATTGATAAAAATAATGAAGACAACCGAAAAAGTACACACCGAAGACACACTAAAATAAACTTAAATATACGAATAATAAAAACAAATTCAAAAATAAAATAAAATAAAAATTTCAGCGACACCATTAGGAGAGTAATAAATGGTCAAGAATAATAAAAAAATAGACTAAAAGGCAAGAGAAGGAAAAATAGTGAATGAAATGCTTTAGACAGGGCACCATTGCCACAGTTTTATTTGGCTAACAACTTACAACAAATTTAAAAAAAAAAAAAAAACATAGACATGCTTTTGCATAAAATACACACTCGTACTTGACAACATATTCTCATACTTATAAAAATTATTACAGTAAAAAGCAAAACATATCTACTTATGTATGTTTTAAATAAGTGTGATATTTTTAAGAGAGAGAGAGAGAAATTTTTGACTTCCAAAACATGAGAAAGAGCACTTATTTTTTTATAAAAACATATACCGTAGCGAATGAATTTATTTAAAAACGACAAATACGAATAGTGCAATTTTTTTCTGACAGTCTTATCAAATCTTAAGGTGCATACATTATATCACAGAAAAAACAATGACAAATCTTTGGCAATTGGTTAATTACGAAGTTCGACAATTAACTTTTTTAATTGAAAATTCACAAACAATGATTTTTTTAATTCATTGTTGGTGAATTAAAAGTGTTAACCGTTAACAATTATTTTCAACAAACAGTTGAACAAAAAAATGTTAACAATTAATATTTATATTTTAACAAAATTATTGACTAAAAAAATTGTTCAAGTTCAATGAGCAGATTTTCAAATATTTAGTTATCATATTAAAAATTAATTTTGTTACTTATTAAGAGTGTTTTTGATTTATACAGTCTGAAAAATAAAATTTCAATTTTATTGACTATTTCAATTTTATTGACTATTAAAGAATTATAAATATTCCAAGCACAATCAATTAAAAATTTAATTAAAATTGTACAAAATTGTACGACAACGAGATAATTAAGACAACTAAAGATTTGTTTAAATAAAAATTAAAGAAAGAGAAAAACATGTTAATTAAAAATAAACTACCGATAATTCTTTCTGTGTACAATGTTTTACAAAATTTAACAATATTGATAATAAAGTTATTATAGCGACAATAAACTAATTATATATAATTGATATTTTCTTAATACCTATAAACAGGACAAGGACTTCTATGCAAATCCCAGTTTTTTAGGCAGTAACTTCTAATAACCTTTAACTAGTTTTCTTTTCGAATCAAATAATTTGCTACAAAATTTCATATTTTACTTTAAGTTGCATATATTTTGCATATTTGCAACTTTTCTGCATATTTTAAAATTTTTCAAAAACAAATTGTTTTGTTTTCTCTGTATATTATACTTTTACAACAAATTTGATATTTACATATTTAGATTTTTTTTAAAAAAATATCAACAAATTTCGATTTAACAACAAAATATTAGGTTCTATGAAATACAATTTTACATAATTGTATATAATTTTTAAAATCACACAAGTGCTGAAGGTATTTTGAGTTTGTGCTGCTAATTGTAACGTCTAAAATATTGTTCCATAAAGTATCAGTGAAGTATCTATTTCTAAGTCTGTCCATATAAAAAGAGAACTTGATGAAATTTTTAGAGTATACCAAACTTGTTATACCACCCACCTTAAATAATACCAATCAATACAGAATCACTTTCTGAGTCGAGATAATTTTATGAAATTTGCACATACTCTTTTCTTGGTTCAAGGACGAACGCTATTGAAAATGGTTGAAATCTGTCTATTATTTCGCCTAGCCCCCATACAACCGTACCCCCCGAAACGGGCTTTTGGGCTCATAATTGCGTTAAATGTTCTACTATGTCAACAAAAATCTGCAAAACTTAGTTTTATAGAACGATAAATGACACTACAATTTTTATAGTGATCGGGCCTCATTTGACCCTAGACCCCATACAAACTTCTAATAAAATGATTAAAATCTACATAAATAACTTTAAGGTAGACGAGAATTCCTCTCCAAAAATTTATAAGGATAGGCCCATATTTACTTATATTTACATCAAATTATCTTGAAAACTGCGATCTGTAGCGTGCGTACAAGGTTTGCATGGACACACAGACAGATATACGGACGGACGGACGGACAGGCGGACATAGCTAAATCGACTCAGAAAATGATTCTTCAAAATAAAACTATTAATCGATAAATTTCATTTAAAGATTTCCAATTTTAAAACTTAAAAAATTATTTTACAAAATTTTAAAGAAATATTGTAAAATAAACATTTACTGCCTTTTTCATTAAAATTTATAAAAGGTTTATTGAACAAATTTTGTATTATAATTTTGAATATCTTATAAATTGTTATGAATAAAATCCTTAATGCGAGGGGGAAAACAATTTTTTGAAAATAACAAGAAAAAAATTTCATACCCACAAATTAACTAATATAAAGATAATTTAAATGCTTTGATAATATTTAAATCTGTGAAATATAAATGCTACTGTATACTGGATATTTGCTTAATATGAACGCAAAAATACATACATATTTACTTAAATAAGTACAAATGTATATCTACATGTATATGTATGTCATTCTGTCTGTCTATCTGTATTATCATGTACTTTTGTAGTATGCGTGTATGTGGCAAAATAGATGGTTTGGCAAATCATAAAATATTTTAATACGTTCGGGGAATTTATAAGTTGGTGGCAATATTTGACATCATTAGCACACAACATGTCATTTTGCATTTAGATATAAATATATATCTACTACTTAGTACTGCTATCGTTTATAATTTTGCATAGACATATGAAATACATACATACATATTTAAATATACGTATACATACATATGTATCTATAAAATGTACACTCGTACATACATGTATGTATATAAATATTTAAATAAATTCATATGCAAAACTGCTGCAATCGATTTGTATAAAAATACACCCACACAAAGGTTATTTCTATTTTCATGGATGTTTTTTATACATTTACTTAGTACGACAATAACGTATATTTTTTATAAATATTTAAATATTGGTTTAACAATTTGTATGAATTAATTATGATTGAAAACTGTTGTAGCTGTTGTAGTAGTTATTATTTTATTTTTTGTTTGTAGTTTGAAGTACTTTCACAAAGTATTATTGATGTTTACAACGCAATACATGTCAAATATTTAATAATCCAATTAATATGGACATTTTTTTGCTTCAACTAATTATTGCATTATTCTATTAATTCTAAATAAAATCACTTTAGAAGAGGCATTTTTGGCGGTTGACATTTAAAGTGCTTAGATGTCTATTAAATTTCAGACATTTTTGTCCTTGAGTTTTCATGAAATCGTAAAAGTTCATTATACAATTTAATCTATATGATCTGCTCTAATTTAATTTTTATAAGTTATGTATAGGGTACCATAGGTTTAGGTATAAACATAATGTTCATAAAGTCACTGACCCTATTATTATGATTATGTATTTCATGCCATTTAGTTGAATTTTTAACCTTTCCAGAAATCTTTCTAACTGATTGGAACAATTTATCTATATATATAAAAGAGTAGCGTTACTGACTGACTGATTCATCATCGCATAGCCCAAACGGCTGAACCTAGAATCATGAAATTTTGACGGTAGGTGTGTTTTTGGTTATGTAGATTCACTAAGGAGGGATTTTTGTAAATTTGCACATTTAAAGGTAAAAAGGGGGAAAAACGGGTAAAACAGGTTTTCTTAATTATCTCACACAATATTAGTGATACAAGAAAAATTTTAAATGCACCTGTATCTACTCTTAAAATGAGCAGAGCAGAGACCTTTTAGGGCTAAAAATGTGTAACAAATGTAATTTTGGTACCTATTTTGGTACTTTATAACTTTCGAACTAATTAACATAATCAAGTTTTTCTAAATATTTTGTATACATCTATCAAAATTTTGAGACACCAATTTCGTACTTTTTTAAAATTCAGTTCTTTTTGGGTGTAAAAGGGAGAAAACTGTATTTATGGTACTTTTTTTTGCACATTAAGAAAACTTTTTCGGTTTATTGAATTATTCCTATAAAATTACGGACTAACTCTGTAATATTTATTGTAATAAAATGTTTGCTATTTCACTGGGGAAAAAAGTACCAACGGGAAATTTAATTTTATTCAAACTCATTGGACCAATTTTTATAATATATGAAAAAGTAGTTTATTTACTCACATAAAATACGCTGTTGGTATATTATTATTATTTTGGAATTCGAGTACTAAGGCCTACCTAAGGACCAAATTCAAGTAAATTGTTTGGTACTTTTTGAAAGCACTATTTTTCTGGAACAAATGAATGCAGATTTGAATCGTTTGAGTTTCACAATAAATGTTCTACTCTTACAAAGAGAAGATGGGTGTCTGGTACTTTTTCGAAATATGTACTTTTTTGGCCCTTTATAACTTTTCAACTAATAAAAATATTGGCTAGAAACATGAAATTAAATATGTGGAGTCTGACTTAAGTTAGAACCCATAAAAGGGTACTTTTTCATTTTTCGAAAGGTGCCTTTTAATTTTTATATAACATAAAACACAGAGACATGAAATTAGGTATGTATAGCCAGGATTAAGCGATAACACATAAAGGGGACTTCTTGGAACTTTTTTCATTTTACAAAAGGAAGTTTTACTATTTTATATAAAATTTAACCTATAAACACTAAAATTAAGAATGTAGAGCCCGGATAAAGGGATATCCCATAAAAGGGGCATTTTTGGTACTTTTATGTTTTCTAAAATGTACTTTTTGAATTTTCTTATAATATTGAACCTAGAAACATAAAATTAAGTATGTATCCAGTAAAATATTTTAAATTTTTGGTAACGAGTTTTGTAGGTAATGTAGTTATTTCATATATTACTTAGTAATGAGTTGTCGTTATCAATAAAATAAATTAATTTTTTTGAATATAATTTATAGTCAATTGTCTATAGTGTATATCTAATAGGGAATTAGATAGTGTTTCTAACCGTAGTCGATTTTGGAAGTTTTTTTCTAGAAATAATGATATTTACATTTGTGTGGAAAACGTTCCAAAGAGAATAATAAAATAACTTTTTAATGCGGTATTGAGCAAGTGTTATTTTTTGGTCATCGTCAAACAAAAATAAGTAGTTTTTCACCCAAAAAGTAACTACTTACACTTTTCTCCAATATTACTTGTCTACTTACCGGTCATCGTCAAACAAAAGTAAATAGTTATTCACCCAAAAAGTAACTACTTGCACTTTTCTCCAATATTACTTGTCTTCTTACCGAGTGAGTAAATATTTTGCTGGGTGGAGTCGGAATTAGTTGAGAACCACAAAAAGTGAGTTTTTTTGCACTTTTTTTGTTTTTCAAAAATAATTTTTTGAATTTTCTTAATACTAAACCTAAAAATATAAAATTAAGTATGTAGGGTCGGAATTATGTGAATACCCATAAACGGGAACTTTTTGGTACTTTTTCGTTTATCAAAAGATACTTTTTGAAATTTTTTAATATTGAACATAGAAACATGGAATTAAGCCCGAAATTAACCTGCAAATTAAACCGGAATTAATCTGTAAAAAAGGACTTTTTTAATTAGGTCGTTTTTTTAGGAGTAAAAGGGAGAATGCAGTGTTTTTCTTAAAACATAATTTTTTCTTAGACAAATAAATGCTATTTTGTATTTTTGCAGTTTTATCTGTGGAATTTTGATTTAAGCATTATTAGTACTTTCCACAACTGAAGAATTTATTTCAAGTTTGGTACTTTTTCGTCCTTTAAATATCAAATGTGAATCCAAAACATATGATTATTAAATATATTTAATAAGTTGCCTAAAGAGAGAACTTTTCAGTACTATCTTAAGTTATAACAGAAACATTAAAAAACCTTTAAATAAATATTTTTTATAAAAGTAATCATGTTACTATATACTTATTCTTTTTGGTTAGAATAGCGAAGCATCCATGGTATTCTAATATTATATAAACGAACATTTTTTATAAGAGTTACAAATCCATTACAACATCTATCAAATATGTATTTGTCGTAGGAACCAATTTTTTTTGATAAATATTTTTTATATCTTACAGTAATCAAAAGTGTTGGCACAGATAATTATGTATGCTGTAAAGTAATAACGTAATTTTCGTTAAATATTCGTTAGATGTAAACATATGCATATGATATGGTTTTTAATTTTGTCCCAGTTTCAGCAATATGTACACATGTATGTGAAATTCTAAAATTAGTACATTAATGTACAAATAAATTGTATTGTTTAGTTAATATTAATAAACAAAAGCCATTTGAATTAAAATACATATTGTATATACATATAAGAAAATTAAAAAAAAAAAAGAAAAAAAATCCTAATTAAAAAATTTTATTAATTAGTATGTCAGAAGTAAGTGAAGTTTTTACTAACCAGTAAAAACTTCACTTACCTGTTCTACAGGAGAATAATATTGGAAAACACTTAGCTTATTTTTGTAATGTGTCCAAAACATAACTGGTTACATTTACATATGTGATGTTATAGTTAGATATATAGCTGGAAATTGAACCTGAATACTCAATTAATTGACTTGATTGATTGGCTTATTTGACCCTATCTAGATCAAAATTTAGTTATAAACCTAATTATACGATTAAATTCTACTTAAATAACTTTGAAGTAGACGAAAATTCCTCGAACAAAATTTATAAGTACAGGCCCAAATTTACTACTACCCTTACTTACTTCAATTTTTAATATAATGAATTGTGTAGGAAATCATGCGGTCGGTCATGCCCAACTTTATTTTCCTACTTTTTTATTGTCTTTGTAATAATATATTATAATTGATTTGAGAATTATTTTAATTACTGTAAACATTTATTGATGGCAATTATAAAATTAAGTATGATTTACTAAAACATAATTATGTGTCCTGTATTAAATAATAACAACTTCGAACACATTTTTTTAAATAGAAGTGGCACTCAGATAATTAATGCATTTAAGTAACAAGGTTTACCTTCTTTGGAAAAGGAATAGAATAGAAAGGAGATAGAAAAATGGATAGCTTACTTTTATTAATTTAAACCTCTGTAATTATATTATTAACGCTACACCACTTTAATCCCAATATAAAGCCTATTGCAGAAAATTTGTTTTTCATCAATAAATTTACTTAAATAAAAAAAAAATAGATCCCATTCTATTACCTAAATTGGCGAATGATGTTATAAGTGTTATAAGTTTCTTACTTGTTTACAATGAAAGGACCAATGAAGGACCAGACCATAATATTTATTTATTTTCTTTGAAGTTATGCATGCCATTGATACTCAATTCCTATCGGTCTCCAAAGTTGGGTGATTTAACACCTATCAATTATTTCCTGTTATTATTAATTAGTTTCAAATGTTATTGACATGTAGCAATCTATAGATTATAATTTATTTTAATTAATTAAGGTATCCCACATTATTGATTCATTGTTTTATCAATAATATAATGGAGTATTAGGGAAATTGTTTCAGATTTTCACATACCAACTTTTTTAGAATTTAATTTTTGCAAAAAATTAATGCAATGTTTAAATCAGACATCTTTAAATATTGCTCCCATTCTCACTATTCTTCTTTCTATTACTTATTTCACTTATTATATTGCAATGTACTACCAAAGTAGTGGTCATTCCCTGAGTGCTCGACTACTACAAATTTTGTTTAATAGATAAGTTTAAAATGAAATTGCCTTGACACAAATACACTTATCATTCAAACAATTGTTCAACAGTATTTCTTTACATCCCTTTCCATTTTTAAAAAGAAATTATAAATGATAATTTCAATAGAAAAATCAGAAAAACAATATTTAAATTTAAATAGCAAATTAATAAAAATAAGAGCGCAATTAAAGCTTAAAAAAACTCATTTCGTTTGTCGTTTGTACGTATATACAAGTATAACTGTGTAATTATTTCCCCACACACTTTTTCAAACATAAATAATTACATTCATAAGTGTGTCTTAATTTATGCCGCCTCAGAAGAACCGGAAAACAAAATAGCACTAAAGATTTTCTTTTCTTTTAAATTAAGAGAAACAAATTACAAGTATGTACGTAATTTATTTGTTTGATATTTTATGTTTAGTTTTTGTTTTTCATTTTGTTAATTTTACATCTTTTTGTGGATAATTTCTTTTGTGTAGTTCTTACCTTATACTGGCTGGCTTTCTTGTTTCTGTGACATTTGTACGTTTAGTTGGCCTTGGTAGCATTAACTTGAGTCATCTTAGAACTCAAAGAATCTAAACAATTAATTGTATCTATAAACAGAAACCATCTACAAAGTCTCTAGGAAAGAAATTATTATACACTATGATTGTTGCATGTTGTTGTGGAAATCATAACATTGTTGCGGATATTTTCGTGTTTCGTCCTAACTTTTATATATTTAGTACAGGGAGATTTTATAACTAGAATTATCTATGGATGGCCTTTTGTGAACTCAAACGAAATAATTTTAAAAGTGAAAACTGTTTCAAATCGTAATACAAGCACACTTAAATACAAAAAGCGACTTTAACACAACGACGAAAGCGACATTTAAAACAAAACGAGAAATAAACTCGTCTTAATTCATCATCACGTGAATTCATATATATCATAAATTCACAACATGCAGCTAGAACATCATCATCATCTAAAATATCATCATTACCATCATCTATTATTTTTCACCTAGACTTACATACATCTTTACATTTAGAAAAGGAAATATTTCTTTTTTTTTTTTTGTTTTGTTTCTTTGTTTAGTATAAAAAAATTGTTGCAGCGTATTTTTAACTGGTTCGTGGTGCTTTATGCAACAAATGCTCTTGTGTGCATTTATCTACTTTAAATTGTAGTTATTTACTTGCAAAATTGCCATTGTAAAGAAACGTACGAAAGTGTACAAGTATTTGTAAAATTGTACGTACATAAGTGTACGTGTTTATACATATGTATGTATGTGAATGTCTGTTGTATACATATGAGCCTGCGTATGTTTGTTATGAACATTTAAGAAACCTTAGGCAATTTGGACAAACAATTGCTTTAAGGGTCTTTTGTAACAACTCAATTGCAGCAATTGTGCAAATAATATTACGACGACGACAACAACAACCACTACAATACTATACAACATTTTTTTATGCATGTGTTAACTGGAGAACATTGTTAATTAGGTAAGTAGCACTACATATTTTTATAACATTTTTATTTAACTCTCTATACAGTGAGAGAAATAAAATTATAGCCAAATTAAAATATGAAAAAATAAACATTGTATGATAAGGAGTGAGATCGAAAAATTCTTAACATACATATATGTTTATAAAAAAGAAACCACTAAACTTACAGCTTTATTTTTTTTATTTGATTCTAATTATTATTACAATTTACAAAAATAATATTTTTATAGTTTTAATCACTAGTGATGAAATTTTGAACCCTTTTCGGAAACCCTTCCATTAACGTTTTTATAGTGCTTTCTGTCACTTTGCTCGAACATGTAGTCCATCTCCGTTTAAAATCTACCACACTTTTGGACACCTTTTTTGTACTCTTCAATTCTCTTTTAACAAGAGCCCAATATCTCTCCACTGGCCTTAGCTCCGGGCAGTTTGGAGGATTTGCCTCTCTTGGTACAAATACCACATAATTGTTCTTGTACCACTCAAGGGCTTGTTTACCATAGTGACAGGATGCCAAGTCAGGCCAAAAATAAGTGGACACATTATAAAGTCTTATGAATGGAAGCAGCCTTTTTTGTAAACATTCCTTGATGTAAATTTCGGTATTTATAAAGCCCGTTGTAACAAATGATTGGCTTCTTTTGCCACAACTGCATATTGCTTGCCATACCAAGAACTTTCTGGGAAATTTTGTCTGCTTTTGGGTCCTAAACTTTTCTTCAACATTCCCTCGAGCATCAGCAACATAAAACTTTTGACCTGGAAGTTGCGAAAAATCTGCCAGAACATACGTTTCGTCATCCATTATGCAGCAAGAATATTTTTTTTTATAAAACTTTACTTCAATTTCCGTGCTCTGTTTTTGGCCTCTAAATTTTTAGCAGCGTTCCTGTCAGGAACTTTTTGAGCCTTGTATGTTTTTAAACCTGCATTAGCTTTAAGAAGAATATTTTTTTTTATAAAACTTTACTTCAATTTCCGTGCTCTGTTTTTGGCCTCTAAATTTTTAGCAGCGTTCCTGTCAGGAACTTTTTGAGCCTTGTATGTTTTTAAACCTGCATTAGCTTTAACTTTTCGTACCAAATAGTCCGAGCACTGAGCTAACCGAGCTGCTTTCCTACCGGATGTGTTGGGAGCTCTTTTGAAAATGCGTTCTATTTTTTTGGCTTTAGAAACATCATGTGGACCATTCCTCTTACCCCGGTACTGTTTAATAACATTGGAAACAGTTTGACGGCAGACCTTTGTATGCTTGGCCAACTTTTTGTAAGACCAAGTTGGGTTTAGTTGAAAATATTTAATAATTTCAGTACGCACTTTTTTCTGGTCACTCATTTTAATCAGATTAACAAAAAAATTAATATAATTGACATTACACATAATAACTGACATGTTTTTAAAAGGTAACTTGATCAAAAAAAAAAACAAATAATACTTTGGTTGAAAAATGTAATGAAAAATGTGTGTTAAGAATTTTTCGATCTCACTCCTTAGACATAGTTTAAACAATATTTCTTAATGTTTATTACAACAAAAACACTATGAAATAATGAACCAATATTTCTTCATCATGCATACATTTTGGTCAAAATACATGTAGATAATTATAGAATAAGTAGACAAAATTTATATTTTAAAATTGGTTCGATGACTTTTACAAATGTTCTACCTGAATAATGTCTCAAAATGTCTATGTTTATAATTATAAACTCTTACTCAATACTCCATTAACATGCTATCTGATTTTTTTTTCACAATTGTAAAAATCAATATTTCTTTAAAAACTTTTAATATTTACTAGGATTGGAACCATTGACTAATTCCTAATTAGAAATACCCTATAGAGAATTGGCTTCAAATCCTATTAAAAATATTAATGTTATTGATAACGACCACTTATTACCAAGTAATGTATGAAATAACTACTAACTACCAAAATTGTTTACTGCGAAATATTTGCTCATAATTATAGCACCATATATACATAAATATGTATATTGAAAGTATTTGTAATGTACATTTAAAAACTTTCTCTTAATTAATATTATTGATAACATTAACAAATAATAATAATTTAATTTTTGGATTACAATCCTCATTTTGCACTAATTTCCGACAAAGTTTTATAACTCTAACTGCTGTAACATATTATGTGGGAGACCATAAATTTAATAACAAAATGTTTGCATACATGTCACAGGTAATCCAGGAAATCTTGACGAATTAATATGGGATTAATTAAAGTGACGGCGACAAAGTTTTAGGACTATAACGGCCTACAGTCTACCAATTTCTTTCAAAAATTAGCAGATAACTGTCAAAAATTGTCCATAAAAATTTGTTGACTTTAGCTGTTATACTTTAATATATGTGAGCAGGATAGCTCATTATGAACCTAAATATATTTGTACAAAATTTTACGTATAGAAAAACACTGAAAATTTGTGTTTCCTATTAAGTATTTGGAATTTTATATTCTGAAAAGAATTTTTATAAACTATATAGCAGTACCTAAGCTATTTATACTAATTTTCAAAAATAATACAAAAAATAGTTTTTTTCTAATCTGTGGGAGATATCGACCTAATTTCTTTACTATTTTAATTCCTTCCTTATTGTCCACAAGTAACATGGAAATTTACTTAAAAATTAAAAATTTGTTTAACAAAATTATAAAAAGTTTGAAACTGGAGTTTTGAAACTGCCGTTACGGTTGTATGGGGGCTAGTCGAAATAATGGACCGATTTTAACCATTCAATAGGCTTCGTCCTTGGACCAAAAAAAGCGTGTGTGCCAAATTTCATCCAATTATCTTGAAAATTGCGGCCTGTACCCTGCGCACAAGGTTTACATGGACAGCCAGCCAGACGGACGGACGCATATAGCTTAATTGACTCAGAAAATTATTCTAAGCCGATTGGTATACTTTAAGGTGGGTATAGGACGAATATTTTTGTATGTTACAAACATCAGCACAAACCCAATGTACCCTCCCCACTAAAGTGGTGTAGGGTATAATAATTTTATTAGAATATCCCGAACATGTGTTAATTTCTACTTTAGTATTTCTTATTTGAGCGTTTTTTGGCACTATATTACTGTTGGCTTGTGTAATAATTATCTAGGAAACCAAGTCCTATTATAGTGAAAATATTAATATATAATATGTTATTTTAAAAACTCGTGTGGACAATGTACACAAATATCATAAAAGCACTTTTCTGGATTTTTTTAAAATTTATTGGAAATCGCAGGATTTCATTTTGTTAGTTATTTTTGAAAAATATCATTCATTAGTTTATTATTAGTTTTCATCTTTCTATTTTTGAAAATATAATAAACTGCTTTGTGCTAAAAATGTTCATGGGCGTCACATTGTGTCCATGATCCTCGACTTTAATACAAGAAGCCTAGTATACGAATATTTGCTTATTAAAGAATTATTTTAACCTTGTAATATTTTTTCTTTATGTTTTAAAATAAAATGAATCATTTCAAACACTATTGTATAAAATTGTTTACGATAAAATACTTACATACTCAACTATTAAATATAATTATGTGATTTGTTAAGCCTTGTTATACAAACAATTCTTATAGCAGCTTTACTTAATTGTGCAAATTCTGATTTTAGTTTCTTATTAAAACTTGCGAAAACTAGCTTTAACTCTACTTAAGAAATAATTATAAAAGACGAAATTAAAATAAAATACATTTTTATTTAGAAATTTATTTACATGAGGCATAAAAAATCCCCATACTCCTAGTTGCATTCTAAACACAACATCTTGAAACTTTCTAAACAACTTTCTGTGTGTGTTTTTCAATAAATTTTCATCAGTTTCCTTTTACTCACTCATTAACAAAAACTAAGAAGAGTAAATTGTGTTGTTAAAGCTGTTGTATTTTAAGTTTTATATACATTTTTTTAATTTGTTTTTACATTATGATCTCATAAATAAAGTTTGTTTTTTTAAAAAAACGCATTCATAATGAATTTTTTACTGCGCGATTAAATTCAGACGCAAAACAAATTATATTTTTATGCAAATAAAATGAGTAAAAATATAACTAAAGACGGAATAAAAGAAAAACTTTTGTACAAATACACACATTATTATAATTATGTATGAGATGACTTCTTTTCTTTGTACTTTTTGTTTTACAAAAGGAATAAATTAACACTAGAAAAAACTTATATTAAAAATAATAATTAAGTGTGAACAATGCACTAAACACTTTAAAATAACTGATAATAACACTTTCTGAGTTTAAACATTATTTAACAATATGGTTTTCATTCTATTGACGTCAATTCTTAAAGATTTTTTTAAGAAATTATGACTAAGATATTATTGTCCTTTACACGCTATTAAACATAATTTAAACAGAAGGCTAAAAATCTTTTTGTATTGTCACTGATTTTAAACTTACTTATTTAAACGCAGCAGTTCGGTGGAAAAGTCCCGATATGCTATTTAACCTACTCTTAGCCAACTAGCTCAAGTGTCCAGCTATTTTAACATGTGCTTATCCTACGAACAGACGTTAGTGGAAATTAGTTTCTTATTCGGCTGCACTGACTCTCTTCCAAACTACTAGACGACTAAACGGATGACAGTGTCTTCCTAAGCTACTATTTGTTTTAAAAATTTCAAAAATCCGAAGTGCGACGACCACATACAAAACAATTATACATGAGAAACTTTGAAATATTTTACGGATAACTCATAAGAATGAAATGAAATATAGTACTAGTTATAATACAATCTGTACTACTACATTAAAAAAACTTACATAACGTGTTTGAAAAAATCACCTATAATTAAATAGAAGTATTTTAAACCGACATAGCTTTTCTATAGCATAGGTAAGGTTTATAAGAGAATGTATAAACATTAAATCCGAAGAAATACATATTTTTAAGCGAGTAATGAACAATAAAGTAATTTTCTGAAGGGATCCTTATATGGGGGTAGGGTCGATTTTGGAACAATCCTAAAATTTGGTAGAAAGATTTTAGCTCGTAAGAAATTTATTTATATCGAATTTTATCGATATATTAGAATTTTTTAGCAAGTAAAGGACGTTGAAGTAATTGTTAAGAAGGGTACCTTTTATGGAAAGTAGGTTCAATTATGATCCGATCCTCATAGAATTAGGCAGAAATATTTTGTATCATACGAAATTTATTTACGTCGAATTTCGTCGGTATATTAGTAATTTTAAAACAGTTATGTCTGCATTGACTGCATTGTTAAGGAGCTTGGTGAAAACATCGGCCGGCATTGCCCACTTTCAATACCAAACAAACTGCATCAATAGAGAATATAGGTTACTCTGGTTATAACTTTCTTTTAATCTGATAACAAAACAACTTACTCAACAATTTTTCCTGTAAGTAAGGGTGTAAATACTACTCCAAATCTTTGTTTGTGAGAGAGTGTGGTAAGTGCTTGTCTTTAACCCATATTAAAGTTATTAGTTTAAAGTTTAGTTTAAAAGAGGTGAAACAAGGTTTATAAGCATTTTAACTCATAACTTTTTTCTTAAAAAAGAAAACAAGTATATGATCAAATTTGCAGTATATACCCTTCGTAAGAAGGGTATATACAAGTTTGTCATTCCGTTTGTAATTTCTATAATATAATTTTCCGACCCTATAAAGTACATATATAAATATATTCTGGAACTTTATATATAGCGGAGTCAATGTAGGGCCTTGTCCGTCTGTCCGTTTATCTGTCTGTGTGTATATTGAATTCAGTTTTCAGAAAACCCCAGATATCTGCCAGATCGGAACTTTCAATAATTCTATTGGAAACGCAATCGAATAGAATTCTATTTAAAATCAGTCTAATCGGTCCATAAATACCGAGGATATGAGAAAAATTTTGCGACCATCTCTGAAAATTTATCAAAAATTGAGATTTTTATTCATGCTCAGAAAGAAATTGCAAAAAACAAAGTACATAATCATACGGTAAATTTTGTTCTTGTACTCTTGTTTATAAAACCAAGGCAGAACGAGAGCAGCAGAGCAAGAGTAGCAGAGCGAGAGCAGCACTAGTGTGTTGTTATTGGCTAGAAACATGAAATTATGTATGTAGAGCCTGGCTTAAGTTAGAAGCCATAAAAAGGAACTTTTTTGGTAATTTTTCATTCTACAAAAGGTACTTTTTAAATTTTCTCCAATATTGAACCTAGAAAAATGAAATTTAGCATGTAGGGCCTTGACTATGTAAGAACCTAGTAAAAGGGACTTTTTGGTACTTTTTCGTTATACAAAAGGTACTTTTTGAATTTTCTATAATATTGAACTTAGAAACATGAAATTATGTATGTAGAGCCCGCATTAGGCGAGAATCCTACCGTACCGTTTTGCAATTGGTACCTTACCGTTTTGCAATTGGTATTTTTTGTTTTTTTGTAATAAAATTCGTACTGACTGTTTTTTTAAACATAATGGTGAAGGGTATATAAGATTCGGCACAGCTTAATAAAGAACTATTACTTCTTTTTATTTAAAAATGTATTATAAATATAGTACTAAGCTGGGTGCAATTTTGTCAAAATCGATTTTTTGAGCTAGGTCATTTGATATGAAATAGCCCATAAAGATACATTATTTATATGGTTTAAAATAACGATTATCAAATTTTTTATGAAAATTTATTATTTTCCTTCATTCATTGAAAAGAATAAACAGTATTTGTTTTATTTTGTTTAATATAATTCATAAAGTCAAAAAAAATTAAGCAAAAAAGAAATAACTCCCAAAAGTCATTTCTATAGACCTTGAATAATACAAATTAGTTGCAGTCTCATTAATTGGGCGTAAAAAATATTATGCACATAAGATTAAAAAAACAACAGAGTTGTTTGACATGAGATGGTAAGAAAGTCTAAATATATATGGATGTTTATAATATTTATACTGCAGTGTTTTAAGTATATTTGTGAGTCATGTATTTTTTAATTATATGTTAAAATTGTATATTATTTAACAAAAAAAAAAACGAGTATGAAATCATTTAAACATGCCACTATTAACTGCTGCAACTATTTTAATACTTACTTCATCTACTGATGACCTTAAAACTTATAAAGAAATTAAATCCATATACCAACTTATAAATTAATATTATGTACATATGTACAAACATACATACATATTGTAGTTTAAAATAATTGGTTGTCAAGTAAAAGTTTATAATTTTTTTAAGAATTTTATACTTTAACAGAAAATTTATCTCATGCTTCAAGATAATTTTTTTCAAGGTAAAACTAAATAAATATCAATTAAATACTGTTAAAAAATAGTTTTTATTCATCTTGTAGGGATATACTATGTTCACAATATATACGTATTATATTATGTATAAGCCATACACTTAATTATTAATTTTACTTAACAATTTAAATACAAAGTAACTTTAAATTTAATTTGAGATAACATTTTGTCAAATTTATAAAATTTCCAAGAATTATAAATTTATTAATCAATTTATCATTTATTGTGTTGTTTAATATTGTTGCTAATTAAAATTATTTGAATTCTCCAATAAAAACGAAAAACAAAATACATACAGATCTAAAAGATACACAAAAATATTATGAAGTATAGAAGTGTAGTTACAGTATTGTGTTACCCAAATAATTTAACCATAAATCCATTGCTATCGATGCACTGATTCGGTAAATTTGTGTCATTTATCATCCAATTATACAGGTCATATATTTTCATTATTTTCTTGTTTTAATTATTCGTGTGTGTAAAAACAATGAACAAAATATTTCACATTGGAGCAGATATCAAAATTCATTTTTAGTTTATTATTTTATTTCAGAAAAACTACTTATTCATACAGAAAAACGTTTATACTTTTAGGTACATAATACATATATAACAGTAGTAAAAGACAACAAACGATTCAATAAAATTAAAGTATTAACATACGTATTAGATTCTACGTTAGCTATTACCAGAATACCTAAAAGTAATGCAGATGGTATGCAATAGTTACTGAAATGTAAGCTATTGTGTAAGTACAAAGTATACAAAAAAATAATGGTATTCGAAAGACTTTTAAAGTCTTTTAATATTGAAATAAAAATGTTGATTCAACTGTTCGAAATGAAATACCCCCAATCAAAATATTATATGTATTGATACTAAAACAAGTTAGAAAGTATAGTCGGGCATGGCCGACCATATAATATCCTATGTTTTCTAAATGAGGCTTTATAAATAATATAGGTCAAATATGGGCCGATCGTCAATAAATTTTGAAAAAAAGTATAATTTTAAATAACAATTTGTTTTGTCGAGTTTCAATGCGATACAAATGGTTACATGTCAATTATAAACGTTTAAGACATTTTTTGAAGGGGGGTTTTTGTGGGGGCTAGGGTTAAATAAGAGCCTATCATTACTTATATAAAACTTATTTGTGCCAGAATCAAAAAAATATTCTGAATCGATCGGTATACTTTAAGGTGGGTATTGGACCAAAATTTTTGTGTGTTACAAACATCAGCACAAACGTATAATACCCTCCCCACTTTAGTAGTGTAACATCAAAGTGATTTTCAGAGGATGTTTCTTGTGTCAATTCTCGTCTAAATCAAATCCCGGGATTTATTTAAAAAAATCCCGGAACTCGGGATATCGGAATTGGCATCCCTTGTCTCAGAAGAAAATTTCTTGCTGTTATACGCGAAATGACAAACTTACATATGTATACCCTCTGTCACCACTGATGGTGGTTGCGGTTATAAAAACATGTTGATGGATATCAAATGTTCGGAGCAACCAAATATAGAGCTTTTACGATTTGTGTAAGAATTTCTTTTCCTCATAAGAAATATGATGATAATATTTCAAATGCCTGACAGTTTATACATACATGCATATGTACAAAAGTCTGTTGCGGTTTCTCTCTATATATGAACAATTTGTCATGCCAAACAAATGCATACAACTTTAACAAAAAAGAAAAGATAAATACTTTGATGAGTTTATTTCTTACGATATTTATTCCGTTTTATAAAGAGAGTTGTGGTCAAAAAATTTATATAAATAAATATTTTTTATATACATATAATATGATATTTTGAAATGAATAGCAAACTAAGTTTTAAAGACTGACACTATGTTGTTGTGCTATAAATATTTATTAAAATATAAGCTAGTACGAGAAAATATTAGTTTGAAATTGTACAAATAAATGAAAAATATAATAAAAATTTCTTTTGTAACATTTTTTTATGTTCAACTGTTTGTGTATACATTTCTCCGTCTTAGTTTAACTGATGGATTGTAAATTTATGACATGCAACCAAGCGCACATTTATTGGGGATCTTCATAAGTATTTGCTATTTTACACAAGTATTAAATATGAGGATTCATATTTCTGTAAAACATACAGATATTTCACAAAAAATATTTGATGTTGTCTTTTGACGCAAAATCTAAATACACACGTTCTTATATGCTAAAATATAAAGTACTTTTCCCAGTAGTTCGATTTGCCTGTCTCAATCTTATGATATTATGTCTATTTTGGGATTATCACAACACTAAAATAATCTTAAAGCATTTGAGAATTAATATTTCGAATTATTTTTCCGATTATTTTTAGTGTAGTTTCAGAATCAGTTTACTTAAGGACATTTAAGTAGTCATAAACTTTTAGGGATATACTGACTTTGTGTAGAACTGTAGGGTAGCTAGAGTTTTTTTTTTTGCATTTTTTATTTGAATTGTTTAACAACTAGTTTCTACACACAATTTAATGTTCTAAAGTATAAATTCTACGAATACGATTATTGATCGAATATAAAATGTCACGAGAAGTGAGTGAGTGACATGATTGCCTACAATACACATTCTTAAATAAACAAGTATGAATTTATAGTCGGCCATGGCCGACCATATAATACCTAGTGAGTGTTAACAATATGCTGCTGTTGTTTTCATGTGTGTGCAATATCTCTGTTTTTTTGCTGATATACATATCTGTTATATGAACTCGAACTTAAGGTTAGGTAAAATAATTGAAGATTTAGACTCCAAAGATAAATAGGGTCTTCAGAAAACTTATTTCAACAGACAAACAGTCATGATTTAATCAAATCCGCTATCTATAAGGATCTAGAATAATCACCTAGGATTAACAATAAAATTAGGCCATATTTTTCTCGGGTCATTTTGGTGAAAAAACCCTTCCGAGGCAATTCAATTTTCTTAAATAATTTATAAACAAATTAACATAAATTTTTAATAGTACCTGTGAGGGAACTAAATTTTAAAGGGAAAGGTAAACCGCCTCATACGAAGATGAAATTTGCGACAATTGCGATCTGTAGTGTTATGGACACGGACACCGACAGATAGAGAAACAATGCTTAATTCAATCAAATAGAGATTGGAATAGCCCACTATAGTGGTGTAGCGCACAATGATAACTATATATTATATACTATGTATGTACATACATTTATCTTTATATGCAGCATATTAGACCGGCTCAGCCAAAAACGATTGAAATATCGAGCAAATTATATTTAAGATTTTTGCAGTGATAAACGCAAATACTTTATGTACTTAAATATTATTCTAATGATAGATATGTATGCATATACTATAAAAATGAAAACGTCGAGCCATTTTAATAATCTATGAGTATAAACTAGTACATATAAAATAACAAACATATAATACATATACATATATACTTCATAGATACATTCATCTAAAATTGTATGGAATCCTTATGTCGCACTTTCAACACAAAGCAATCATCAAAAAAGCTAATAAAAGCAACTTCCTATAAATTCTCTTTGACACAAACGCCACAAAGAAAACAATCAAATTTACCTTTTGCACAACAAGTTCAAGTGTTTGTGACAGACAGTGTTGTATATTTGCACGCGAAGTGTGTCTGTCAGTGTGTCAAATTTAGAGGAAAATTTCGATTGAATAAAGAAAAAAATGTTTCCTTCTCTTTCATCAACATTAAAATAAGTACTTTCAACTGCGACCAAAGGGACGGTAGTATTTAATGGAATGCATTTTATTTACAGCAAAAAAAGTTCCAACATCATCACGACCACGAACATACCAAAATGTGAAAAGAACTATTTTTTTTGTGAAAAAAGTGGAAAGAAAGTGAAAGACGAAGAATAAATTTACCAAAAAGAGAACAACAAAAATTTCTATCAAAACCAACAACAAACTACAGCAAGAATAATTACGTAAAGCGACCAAGTGAACTCAGGCAGTGTGCCTGTTGCGGTTTTTGTTGTTGTTGCCTTTGTAAAGCTTAAATCCTTCGTAAGCCTTCATTCACAGCAGGCATACAAAAAATAAAGTTTTATTTTAACAGTATTGTTCATAACAAACTATATAATTTCAAAAATGTGTAATTTTTATAAAAAAAAATGAGTTGGTAATTTTCTCACACGAATAAAGGAATCTATCATGCGAAAATCAAACTCAAGCAGATCAGTTATATGGTGCAGAAAATTGCTACCTAGCAATTTTTTACCATGAAGACAACATGATCTGAAGTTATGCTAAGTAGACCACATCGATTGTGCAAGTTCGTAAAATGTATCATTTGCAAACGGAATTCCTACGAAGTTGTCGGTATGCTGCTTTTCTATTAAGGATCCTCGTTTCGCAAGGGAGTATTGTCATGTATTATCGCTTTGGATCATGTTGAATCGATACCAAAAAGCTTTTTTCAAATAAATGGCTAATTAAAAACTTACGATTTTTGATAAGTTCAGAAATGTTTTGTTTTAAGGGTTTTGGAACTATTGTGCTCCTCTTATTTCGTATTATTAGGCTAAGTGAACAGACTTAAACTAAAGAAGATTTAATCAACTAGTCACACATTTTGCTGATAACTTCCAAGTTCTGATATTTATAAGGATGTTATAAGCAAACGTGATTTTTGCATAATTAGGTAATTAATATTTCTTATAAACTTGTACAGGGGCAAGAGCAAATATTACAAAATCACTTAAAATTTAAGCATTGCTGCAGAAGAGCATAATATCGAATGTAAAAAATCTAACCTGTTACTAATAAAAACAATACTTTATATTAATAGTTATTTGGCACAATACTTTATATTAATAGTTATTTGGCACAGGATCAATTTAATTGTGTTAATCAAAGAACACTCGAGCATTTATATCTTACAATATAAAGACCACAATGTATGAAAATTTTAAAAACGTGTAACACCTGTTCAATATATTTATGTATGTATGTGTGTTCACATTTATTAAATATTTGGCGATATCAATATTTTAATTTTCTTTCAACATAGTGTATTTACATACATATATACATTTATAAGTGATTTATGAATAAAATTCCATTCTAATATTAATTGACAGAATTTCCTTTAAAATAAAGTAATGTCATCAATATCAATAAATATATTTATTTTTAGTTTTGTTTTTTTTGCAATTGTTTTCTAAAATAACTAAAGGTTATTATTAGAAAGTAAAACTAAAAATAGTTATAAGTAAAACTAAAATTAGTTATATGTTCTTAAAATATTTAGACAATTAAAACTAATAGTTTTTTTTGTTTTTGTACAAAGTTTCTTTCTTAAAGTTTGACGTTTTTGTACTTAGTACGAAATTGTTAAAAGTATTTTGCTCTATACTGTGAAAACACATGATGTTCTAATGTAATTCATACATTTGCATTTACAACAGTTCGTGTATTATTTAATACGTGACCATGCACACTGCAATCTCCATTATTACGTTGGCCCTTATTTCTATTTATTTAAATAAAAATGTGATTTAGCAAATATTAAATTTGAAAGTTATTAGGCATTAAGCAAATTACATATATTATTTATTTGACTTTAATTAGAATTTTATAGTAGAGCTATTTAACATGAAAATATTTTATGGAAATGGTAAAAATATACATTTGGCCGTCTTTTTTATGGAAAATGTTTGTTGGTAAAACCAAAAACCTTTATAGTATTCAGTAAATGTATTATTGCCTGATTTTGAGGAGGTTTATGGTTCTCCTACATAGCACTCAGCGTCGATGTACCTTATTGATAATTTCCTATATGGTGTCCCCTTTTTAATTTCCCGCATCTAATTATTTAACTTTGTCTGTTACTGGTATCTCTTGCCCAGGAAACAGGATTTTGTATACTTAAAAATAACATTGAGGTATATCGGTTGAACCCAGATTAAGACCGTATTCATACTGCGCGTTTTTCACAAATCGTCCCATTAATTAGGCGTTCGGCTTATATTTAAGGCCTTTTTCTGATAGAAATAACGATACGTTAACTTAAGTGAAAATCCTACTTTTGAAAAATGTTTCCATGTAATGACAATCACTGTAATAGACCAATATCGTTTATGTTACACGCGGAGAAAAAAAACATGGTTGTGGTAACCATGTTCTAAAAACAACATATTTTGGTTAAAATTATGGTTGTAGTTTGAATATATTATGATTATTGTAACAATTTTAAAATATCATATTATGATTAAGTACAGTTGAAATATTTCAGCATTGTATTATTTATCATAATACTGTTAGTTATACATGTCTATATTATGATCCAATGTGATCATAATTTGGATATATAGAAAATAATGCTAACATTTAAAATTAAGTTACACATATGTGGTTAAAATGTGATCCTAAAAACATCGATATGAGAAAAAATAAATAAAAATATTGCCAAAATTTGTCTGAAAATATAACATATTTTCTAAAGATGTTTCCGAAATGCAATTTGAAACAGCGTAAATGAATTATTTTAAAACTAATGCACGTAGGTATATCAAAATTTAAGCAAAATGTATGTATGTAATTGCAATTCTCTAAAAATCTTATTACGTTTAAGAGAAGGAAATGAAACAAAAGTTCAAAAATATTTTTAAACTTGTAATAAAAGTGAAATAATGAAACAAATACTAAAAAAACTGCAATAACATTTAAATATAATTTTGTACATGACTTTATGAAGCTGTAACGAATTGCAAATACCCTGAACACAAAATGTGAACATAACAGTACAAGTAAAAATGAACTTACTTACATATTAACACTAGTTTCAGTCTCTATGCAAACTAAAAGATGTTAAAAATTTTTATGGGCCATAGTGTATAAATTATTCAAAAAGCGTACTTACATACATACAGCATATAAATGAATGAACTCTATGTAGAAATATGTATATGCATGTATTTTAATACATCAGATCATGTCTTATGAGATGAGACTTCTAGAAACTGCAAAAGAAAAAAAACTGAAGGCAAACAAATAAAACAAGAAAAAATATTGGATAACGCATTCCCTGGTGTTGTGCAAATAGAAAACGAAAAGTTAACAATGCTGCAATTACTGCAAATAAAAGTTTCGAAACTTATTATTTGCCTTTGTTTGGATATTAAGCTTGAGTTAGTTCATCAGTAGTAAATTTTCCATGTACCAGATGCAGAGGTAAATGAAAGCAAGAATTAGTTTTATATTTGTTACGTAGCAGAGGTGTTAATCATGGTTTGGTGTAGTGAATACCTTTTTTATTTTATATGTTTATTAGGGTGTTATTTTAACTTTTTAATCATATATTGAGAAGTTCATAAATAATTTACAATAAAAACTGAATTCTCTTTGGGATTTTTAGATAAATTTTGATGAAATTAGTAGTAATATTATAATTTTTAAGTTCTAAATTTAATTGGCTCACCTAAAAAGTGCGTATAAGTGTTTTATTCTTTAAGCAACTAGTAAAAAGTTTATTACTCATACGCTGTGTTATTAAAATATTTAACAGGGTTTGTAAATATTAAAAGTAGTTTTTAAATAGTTTATGTGTAAATTTAAGAACACAATATGCATAAAAAAATTTAGTGCGTATAAGTGTTTTATTTTTAAATAAGTAGTTAAAAATATATTACACATACGCTGGGTAATTAGTAAAATATTTAATAAAAGCTAACATCAGCTTTTAAATTCTTTTTAAATTTAAGAAAAATTTGCATAGTCTCTGAGTCATGATTAAACAAAATTTAAATTTTGTTAACCTTAATATGAGTCAAAAAACTCTCAAGAGTACGTTTCTATTTAATAACAACAACACAAATAAAATATGTAAATTTAACAAGTTTAGTTTTTCTCGGAAAAAATGTATACAAATTCATGCATATGAAAAGCATACGTATAACGAAAATCAATAAATTTAAACAAAAAATTGTTTGTGTCTTAATTTGTTGCCTTTAATTTGCTCCTAGTTTGATTTTATGTGTTTAGTTTGTACTTTCTTGTTTCCCTTTCTCTAGTTTGACAAATATTTATATTCGACGGAAAATAAAAATAGAAAATAACGAACACAAATAAAAGTAAGTAAAACACAACAAAAATAAGTAGATGTGTTTTATTCAACTATGTCGAATCTTATATACCCAGATGATATTTATATGATCATCTGGATGACTTCCGAAGGAGGATCTTTCGTTGGTATTTGTTCAATACCTACCATCGTATTTGCCTTAATTTGTTGATATTAAAAAAATTTACCGTAAACTAACTATCTGTGGCAGCAATTATGGACCAATATTAGAAATATTCTTTGAAAATTACTTTTTTTGTTCGGAAAAAATTAAAAATATTTGATGTATTATTTAATTATTACAATTAAATGTATTTGGAATGAAAATATGGGGATGATAAGTTGGGCTTTAAACTTCTAACTATCAACCATTTTAATTAAAAGATTTGTAAAAAAAGAGACAAGCACTGCTTTTAAATAATATATAAAAAAATCATGTTGCAATACTTTACACGAGTTACTTCATTTCCATTTTTCGTAATTTATATAAAGACAAGTAAAAAGTCCACATACCATTTACCGCAGTGAGTTTAAATAAAGATTAATTTTATAAATTTTTAATTTATAAATTTAGAACAAAATAGAAAACAACAATAACAATGTCAAGCATACAAAACACCAAAAAATAATACACAAAGCAATGGAACCAATACACATCTAAACATACGTTTGTTTCCAATAAGCATTGTTGTTTTTTTGTCCAAAATGTGCATTTTCGGAGGTCCTATTCCTCATAACTCCATTATTAATGGACGGCTTTGATTGATTTTATATAAGATACTTCTCAAAAGCATGCCTGATTAAATTATTGAAGATTTGGTTGCTGAAGAATGAAATGAAATGACTTTGTTTAACAAAATATATTTTAACCTGCTTAGAGCTTTGCGAGTATTAAAGTAATAGTCAAATTAAAAACGTCAAATGATATTGATTTCCAACTAAACATGCCCGGTATATAGATCAATTCTCCTTTCAAACTAACTCACTAACTAAGTAACTAACTAGCTAACTATGTATAGTGTTTTTTACCCATAAATATTCTAAAGTTTCATTGTTCTAAGTTTATCCGTTTGGGTTATGCTATGATGATTCAGTCACTCATTAACTCACTTAATTAATAGAATCTATTTTATAGATTAACAAATAATTTAATGAAAATTTGTATAATATGTTTTTCCTGGCTCTCATTAAATTTATAGTACATTTAATACGGTAGATAGGTAATATAAGAAATGTTTGACAGTTAACAAATAAAAATATAAAAAACAAATAAATGTATTTGTCTTTAGTTAGACATTTTACATTAATTTTTATACAGAGAAGATGTGGTAATAACGGAATGCCTCTAAGTCTACCACACGAAGAAGTTTATTATTATTTTTTTTATTATATGTATAAATATTTGTATATTATTATTCTCTTCTATAAGCAACAAAAAATATACATATATACACTTCCATAAAATAAATGACTGAATGAATGACAAATTGTATTAAATTTCAACAAAATTTTTATGTTGTTAAAACAGAAGAAAAACTTTGTATGTTTGCAATGAAAATAACGAACCATAACAATGAGAAAAATGTATAAAAACAAACTACATTCTGTACAAATATTGTTATATACATATTTCTTATTTTTAAATATTATTGTTTGTTTAAGAAGGAAAATTGTAAATATAAAGATAGACATTGTATACACTTTAGCAAATTATTACATGTATTTTAGATTTATGAGCTAAAACACAGAAAATGACAGAAAAATATTCTGAAAATTAAAAAAATATATATATATGTATATGTAGCTGTTGAACATTTATTTAAAAGTATTGTATATTCGTGGCAACTAAATTGCATTTAAGTTTTTGCGAATCAAATAATTATTGTTATTAAATTAAAGATAAAAGGTGCATTTGAATAAAGAGCCAATAAATTTTCAAAATTCATCTTTTTATATATTTTTACTAATGTTCATATGTAATGCAAACATATGTTTGTTTAACACTGTAACCCCTAACTTGGAACTACATGTTTTACTGGCACTTTTTTAGGAAAATATTTTTATTTAAAAAGTTTTTATACATTCATATTTATATATTTTCGTATTGCATGTTTTCATCATATTTTAAGTTAAAAAGGACACTTGATATATAAACAAACTGCAGCCTGCAGGTGATGTAGTTTTATTTAATGGTTATTTGCTTATCAAGTACCACAAACAATCAGTTGCATATTAAATTCTAAAATCAGTTGTTTTTATATCCATATAGTTATACATATATCTCCTGATAACTCTGTTAAATGCTTTTTTTCATTTTAATAAATGTTTTCATAAAAATAAATATTAATGCACATGGGTACTTACTTATATCTAGATGCATACATATGTATGTGTGTATAAATATAAAATTTTCATGTTCATATGTACATAAGGGAGGTTCCATTTGTATAGAGAAAAAATAAGATAATAATATTCCTGCCGAAGTTTCAAGTTAAACTTGAATCATTCTGATACATACCCTGATACCATTTCTCGAAAATTTTGTCATGGGATCAATATAAAGTTTGCTGGATCAAAGGATAGAGGTTACTGACCTTACTGACTCACTGATTCATCATCCCATATCCTAATCGGTTGAGGTTAAAATTTGGAGTGAATTTTAAAATTCAAATATTAAGGGGTCAAAGTTTGGCAGTTTTGGAATTTTCTATAATAATGTACTTTGAACTATGAAATCAAATATGCAGAGTTTTTAGTAATTAAGAATTTTTAAAGGTAATTTTTGCTACTTTTCCAGAAAAATCCAGATGAAATAAAAATCTATAACAAGGAACTTTTTTGTACTTTTTAAATCCTACACCTCTTTAGCGGTATGTTATCATTTTGCAATGAAATTTGGTACATGATCTTCTACAGTCTCAAGGACGAAGTCTAACGGTTAAGTTCGGTCTATTATTTCACTTAGCCCCATACAACAGAACCCTCCGAAAATATCTCGACAAAAACTAAAAATGGTAGGGTCCCATTTGACCTACCCCTATATGCTTAATAATGAAACTTCTTTCTTTCTGCAACTGACACTTTTTATAATATTTATATCTATCTATATCTACTGTGCTAATATATTGTTGTCAAAAACATATAATTGTTATTTTAATTTAATTTAAACCATATTGCTGTTACTGTAATAATTTTCATGTTCATGGCAATTGCTGAAAAATAATATTTTTTTTACAAAACCGAAAAAAATAACAAGTAAGAGTGTTATATTCGGCTATGCCGAATCTTTTATACCCACCATCAAATCACTGCCATATAAATGAACTTTAATATTTTGAAGAGGTCCATTAATGGGGGTTTGACTATTGACAGTGCTAATTTTTATAGGGAATTAAATTATTTATACATACATACATACATACATACATACATACATACATACATACATACATACATACATATGTGGAAGATTTCAGTTCCTTATTTGTTTAAAATTTCATCGATCTAGTTGTATTTTGAAGACATTAAGAAGCATTAAAGTCATAAAATATGGTATAGAGATTGTAAATCAAAATTTTTTTATGTCACTGTGGTATTCGTATTTTTTTGCCTCATTTTCTGGGGCGGAATTTATAAGGGGTGGTGTTATTGTGGACTGATCCTCATAAAAATTGATGGAGAGATTTCGGTTCCTATAAAAGAGATAGAGATATTAGCTTACACGAAACTAGTTTATGTCGAATTTCATAAATCTACTAGTATTTTTAAGCCAATACTGAGCTTTAAAGTAATTTTCTGAAGGAGCCTTATATGGGGGTAGCGTCAATTATAGACCGATCTCCGTAAAATTTTGTAGAACGATCTTGGTTCCTACAGGTCAGGTTTATATCAAATTTCATCGCTTTACTCGTTTTTTAGAACAGTAATAAATTTTTTGGGGGTCAATTAATGCTCGATCCACATAAAATTAAGTTAAGAGCTTTTGACTACCAAGGAACTTAATTGAGTCGAATTTTATTACTATAATCGTATTTTTAAGCCAGTAATGGGCCTTAAAGTATTTTTCTGATAGGGACCTTATGTTGGGGGTAGGGTCAATTAAGGCCTGTTCCACATAAAATTTGGTAAAGAGATTTTGGTTTGTGAAAAACTTACTTCTGTGAAATTTCATCGCTATACTCGTATTTTTAAGGCAGTAATGAGGAGTAGGGCCAATTATAGACCGATCCACATAAAATTTGGTGGAAAGGTTTTGGTTCCTAAGATACATACTTTTGTCAAATTTCTTCGCTATATTCGTATTTTTACGCCCATAATTAACGTTAAAGTCGTTTTCTGAAGGGGGTCTTATATGGGGGAAAGGTCAATTATGGACCGATCCACATAAAATTTGGTAAATTTTGACTTGTATAAATCTCACTTCTGTATAATTTTATTGCTATAATCCTATTTTTAAGCCAGTAATGAGTATTAAAGAAATTTTATGGGGGGGACTTTTTATGGGGGTAGGATCAACTATGGACCGATCCACATAAAATTTGGTAGAGAGATATTGCCTAGTATAAAACTGATTTCTGGGAAATTTGGTAGAGAGCTTTTGCCTATAGTCGTATTTTTAAGCCAGTAATGAGCGTTATAGTAATTTTATGGAGGGGACTTCTTATGAGGGGTAGGGTCAATGGTGGACCGATCCACATAAAATTTCATAAAGACCCTACCCCCTTATATGGGGGGTAGGGTCAATTATGGAGCGATCCACATAAAATTTCATAGAGAGGTTTTGGCTAGTAAGAAACTTACTTATGTGAAATTTCATCGCTATACTTGTATTTTTAAGCGAGTAATGAGCGTTAAAGTAATTTTCTGAAGGGGACCTTATATGGGGGGTAGGGTAGTCAATTATAGTCCGATATACATAAAATTTGGTTGAGAGATATTGGCTTGCATGAAACTTATGTGTGTCGAATTTCATCGCTATATTCCCATTTTTAAGCCAGTAATCAGCTATTAAGTCATTTTATATGGGGGGTAGAGCCAATTATGGTCCTATGTCCGCCATAATGCAGAATTATTTTGCAGACGTCAAAAAACTGACCTATGCGAAATTTTGTGGTATTTGCTTCATAAACAACGAATTTGTGAATATTTGAAGCTATTTATACAATATTGCGGGGGGTACATTTGTATGGGGGCTATGTGAAATCGCTGACCGATTTTGCCCATTTTCAATACCAAACATTTCCAAAATATATTTTGGGAAAATTTAATCTCAATATCTCTTATTTTGTGGACGCTATCGTGCCAACAACAGACAGACGGACAGACGGACGGACGGACATGGCTAAATCGTCTTAGAATCTTACGAGGTCACAGAATATATTTCGATGTGTTACACACGGAATGACAAAATCAATATACCCCCCCATCTTTTTTGATGGTGGGTATAAAAACATCATATATTACTAACAACCATTTTAACTTACAAATAACCATTATATCTTATGTATGATTACCACATCCATGTTTATTCTCTGCGTGTAAATAAATATCAAAAAAATATATGAAATGAAAATTTAACAAAAAAGGACACGCCCACTCTTAATACCATCTCTAGTATTCTATAAATCTATTTCGAAACATGTTCCCACTTAAAAGCTTATTTTCAAAATCGGCCCATGAATCCAATGTAATTACTAAAAATTTCATGCCAAGTTATAATTCACTGTAAAGAATTATGAAAAATCAATTAATTTTTTTAAAATCTAATCAGAGTAAGTATGAAATTGTATTTTGTACAATATACGATATATGTATTCAAATATTACATAAAATTGAAAGGTGAAGACATAAAATCTTCTTTGTTTTTCGTTTAATCTTTTGTAACTACAGAATCAAGTCAATGTAAGCAAATTAACTTTTTGAGTCATTAAGTCATGCGTTCCCTTTTACTTTGCTATATATTGGTTGTGGGAAATGCTAGTTTTATAAATCATAAGTACATTAGGATATGTGTTTAAGCATTCAATGTAGGTATGTATGTAATGTAAGTTATTATGTTGTAAGAAAATGAATGAGAATACAAGTAGTAAAGTACAAATGTGGCCACATAGATATTTGGTATTTATATCAATGTAAATGTAAATATTTGTATTTGTGTGTATTTGCCTTTGTGTACATTTGCCAAAATGAAATTCTTAGACATTTACTAGTACCAACCTACCTAGCTACCTCATTTACAGCAAAAACAAACATTAAATGTAGACTCATGCATACATACATAAGTATATGTATATATTTACGAAAAAAAAACATGTAAGAAAGCTATAGTCTAATGTACTAAATCGTATACACCCTTCAGCATAGTATTTGCAATAGTAAGATAATCTGTAAGTGATTATATTTGCATTGCTAAAATTTACCAATATATATATTTTCATCGTATAAGGTATAATTGACCGAATGTCAAAACTACATTCCCTTATATAGGACAGTTTTAAAATTTTCCCGTAATTCCCCATTAGTTGTAGTAGTTAGTAGTATAGATTTTGATTGTTTTAAATATTAAATAAAAAGATTCAGATATTAGGAACAACCATTAGTTTTTGGGAATTATAATTTTTTGGTAATTATCATACACTTAAGATTTGTATGCCGAAGATAGATATTGGGGGCCTTCAGAATGTTGTTCATCTTCCATTCTATAAGAACTTTGGATACGTAAAAATGTATATTAAAAAATTTTAATTTTTATAATTACAAATGTAATGACAAACTTATATACTCGCTTCTCTCGATGATGAAGGGTATAAAAACATCTGAACACAATTTGTGTGTGTTTTCTAAAATATGAGATGAGGGACAAAAGGAAAACACATAAAGCATCTTGTATTTTGTGTTTTTGTATTTTTTCTAATTTTTTATTTTTGTATTTTATTATTTTTTTTTTAGTTTTTATACTACTTGTTCCTGTGTACTCGTATCTAATCTGTGAAACGATACTCCTCTTTAGGGTGTGAGTGTGTTTGTTTGTTATTTTATTCTCTTATGTTAACATGATTTCATTTTAGTTTTAGTATATTTTTCGTGTTTTCTACAGTTAGTATATGTATGTTTGTGTATGTATATTTTTATAATAAAATCTGGGTCAAGTTAGGATATATTTAAATATGTTTGTTTTTGTTGTACTTATTCGTTTGCATATATGTACAGTGTAGACTAAAATAAAATTTCATTTACTTTTTACTTTAATTATTTTCTTTCACAAAATTTCTTTGTAATAAGTATCATCAACATACAACAAATAACATGTCAAAAATCAACATACAGAAAAAAGTATATACGATATGTCTTTGAAAAAAATAGTCTTAACATAAGTTTAGTCTTAATATTTATGTAATTCGGAGATCTCCTTTTGGATAGTCTAAAGGTATCAGCATGGAAAACCCCAAATGAAAATGTAGTATATAACGAAATCTTCTGCATGAATATAAATTGAGAATACAAAATTGATTTTTAAGTTTGGCCGACACTGTATATTTAACAGTAAAAGGATTTACAAATGCTACTAACCAAATTAAAAAGTGGTATTTCTAAAGAATGTTTATAATGTTTTGGAAATAATACGAATCCAAGATCACGTACATATTCTGATGATCACTAATCATATTTTAATCGTATGTATTAGAGGTAGCATCAAAATAAAAGTTGATGATATTTGTTATTGGGTCAATATTTCGAGAGTTAAATACTTTTATCTAAAAGTCCTTTTATCATATGTAACGCAGAAAAGACTTACATTAAAAAGTAATGAGTTAAAATGAAACCTTTTTTCTCTACTTCAACATTAGCATTTTAACTGATTATTTAAACACTATGATGACACTGAAGGTAAGCACGTTCGTTTACAAATAGGGAGTTAGAAAAGTACTTGTAGATTCGCTTACAAAGTTGTTGAATAAGTTGTGAGCAAGCGAGTATACAATTAGTAAGCCAAATGTTCTACTCATTGCACCACTGCTTAGCTATTTTATTGAGACTTATATAATGGTTTTCAAATTTAATTTACTGCCGCTTTCTCTAAATATTGAAAACAGCAAATAAATTTAAAATTTTGTTTTTGTTTTCAATATATTTATTTGAAAGAAAATGTTGTTTTGATATTGTGAAATAGCAGTTAATTTTGTTTATTTTTTGAAAAACACAATTATTAACTCGCAATCAAATAAAATGTGCAAACAAAAAGACCGATTAAAATAGTCATTTCTAGAACAATTTAAAGTAATGCAGTCGGTAAACAGTATTCATTTAAAAGTAAATGCTTATGTAAGTACAACCCATAGCCAAATTTTTGTTACATACATATGTATTATAAAATTCATGAAAAATAGAACGGAAGAGCATAAAAAGGTTAACAGAACTTACTTGCAAAAATCCGATCCCTTCATCTCAAAAAAAGAAAAACTCCCTAACGAAGTACATGCATACGTATGAATATTTATTAACTGATGGTAGTGTGTACATAAAATTGCTAGAATGTTATACATACATATGTAAGTAAATAAATTATTGTTTGTATTCGTACATTTATCATTCATGTACTTATGTACGATTGTATCTGTGAGTTTGTTTGATTTCTGTAAGCGTGAGAATGTTGACCAGAACCAGGGTACTTGTTTAGCTTAACTCACTATCTTATCCTCTGTTATAACAATTCTACTCATATTATATTCTAAGAAAAAAAGAAAATAAAACAAATCACAACTGCTTTGTATTTACAAATGGACGTTGTCCATTTTCTTTCATGACACGCACATCATTTAATACTTCCGACAATACAGCACAAAAAAGATCTTATAATAAATCCTCATTTCTAAGGATACGAACAGATATATATATTTAAACGGAATTAGTATAAAACAATCAAAAATAGTAATGATGCCCTAACTACACCTAATCCCCAATAGCGTAAGCAATTAGATATTATAAATTATGTAAAACTTTTAGGCCATCAAAATAAAACATTAAGTTAATAAATAAATCAATTGATTTAGACGCCAGAAATATTTCCGGGTAAATTAAATATATATTTTTTTAATTTTCTATTTGAATATACCTACTTAGCAAAAAAAGAACTTCCAAAGAAGCGAAAAAGATGTAAGCTTTATTCTATGGAACATTGCAAGACCAAAATTTTAAGTTCATATGTTTGTTATACCTTTTCTGAACACTTTTCAGCCAACGTTGTAAGATGTAATGGGTTGTACTTCCATTACCACTTACATCACAATGAGTACCACTTACCGTCTGCATTACTTTGAAGTACTTTAGTAATGACTTGAAAAAATTGATTTTGAGTTTGTTTATGTCGCGAACGTCGAAGTGATTGTGTGAAGGTTTGAATCAAATGAATAGCGATTTTTAAATTATTTAGCACAAATCTAATAAAAACAAATAATATATTTACTTTTATTGGTTATAGATCGAACCTAATTTATGGAATTTGTTATGGCAATTTTAACAATATTGCCATAATTAAAATATATTTTTATTTTTGTAAATTCTAATAATCTTACTTAAAATGAAAGTCGAATCTTTTTAAATTACTTCACTCATACCATCTAAATTACTTTAAAGTAGATAAGCAAACACTTACTGGTAATTACTTATTTAACTCCTTATTTGTAAGTCTGATACTTATCTCCGAAGTCTTCGCGATGCATCACCGTATTTGTATAAGTAGCGAAGATAAATATTTATTGTTATAACCTACACCACTTTAGTGGGGTGGGTCCTATATCCACCTTCGATTAAGCTATGTCCGTCCGTCTCTCTTTCTGGCTGGCTGTCCATGTAAACCTTGAGCGCAAGGTACAGGCCGCAATTTTCAAGATAATTGCTTGATTGAAATTGGACGAAGCCTATCGAAAATGGTTAAAATCAGTCCATTATTTCGACTAGCCCCCATCCAACCATACCATCTAAATATGAGGTAGGGTTCAATGATCTATTATGTCAACAAAAGTCGACAAGACTTAATTTTAAGAACTTTAAATGACACTACCGAATTCTGTAATGATCGGGCTTCATTTGACCCTAGCCTCCATACAAACTAGGTCCGTCCGTCCGTCTGGTCGGCTGGCTGTCCATGTAAACAGGTCGCAATTTTCAAGATAATTGGATAAAATTTGGAACACACGCTTTTTTAACCCAAGGAAGAATCCTATTAAAAATGAATAAAACCGGTCCATTATTTCACCTAGCTCCCATACAACAGAACCCCCGAAAAGCGCTTTAGAGCTTATAATTATGTTAAGTATAACTGTATATCGATAAAAAGCGGCACAACTAAGTTTTATACAAGCCATGATGACCTTGCCAAATTTATAAAGATCGGGCCTCATTTGACCTTAGCTCCCATACAAAGTCCCTTTCAGAAAAGTACTTGAATGCCCAAAATTAACTTATAAACTAAAATATCACGATGAAATTCAGCACAAATAAATATTGTATAAATAAATATAAATATATATGGTCCATATTTTTCATAACTGGCGAAGGGTATCACATGTTCGGCCCGACTATACTTTCATACTTGTTTTTTAACTGATTACATTTCAATGCAAGGTTGTACAAATATTTCATATATACATCGATGATATCGCGATGCATTACCGTATTAAAGTAATGAGTTATAAAAGGAGTTGGTTTGTAATATACGTATATTATGTGTAATTATATTATTATATTTGTTATATTATAACGTTTTAATAATTGTTGCTCATTATTTATCAGAGGCAGCAAGCAGATAGACATATAATTATAAGTAATTTATATCTAAACTTAATCTACCGAAAAATGGTTTGCTTTGAAACCACAGACATTGGATAATCATTGTGACTATCTACCCCGACATACGAAACTCTCTGGTGGAAAGCTACCAACTAGTACATTACCAAATAAAACATGTAAAAGAGAGATGGTCCTGTACTTACATTTTAAATTATCATGAGTGTATTTGTTTTAATTTTTTTATTTCTCATTTTATTCGTAGTTTTTGGTTTGGCTTTTTTTCTCTTTTTTAAATAAGTTTCATTTTTTATTATTATTACTCATACATGTGACTGTATGTATAAATGTGATTGCAATATGTTGTTATATAGGTATGTGTGTAATTTTTTCATTTACTTTTTTGTGGTTTTGCACAAGGTAATGTTGTATGTCCTTAGGTGTCCTTGTGATAATACCATTTTAACCATACACTACTCTCATGTTATTGTACAATATTGTTTTAGTATAGTCTGTTTTTTAGTTGTGTGTTGTTATTTTTTTATACCTACCAATAAAAAAAATGGTAAATGTATTGATTTTGACATTTCGTATGTAACACATCAAAATACTGGTTATAAACGCATATGTACATATATTCTAGATTCTTATTATATTCTATATTTGTGTCAATAGGGGTATTGAAGGTATCAAAAACCTGGTTTAAAAAGAACATTTTTGGAAATCACCCTAATATAAAGTGTCTCTACACATTTATAGCCATTTTTCTCCAAACGCACAGGTCAATATAAAACTTATTCAGTCCGAGTTTAATGAAACTCTAGTGGTAGGTGGGCGTAGCATTGGAAAGATTTTTAAAAATGTTTATTTTTGTGGGCGTGTCCCACAAAAAGAAGTTATATAAATTTTCATTCTTGTTTTCAGTCAATTAAAAAAACTATTGAATACCTTCCGAAATTTACAACATATGCGTTGATGTTGGGTATTTAAGATTCGGCTCAGCCGAATATAATACTTTTCCTTTTACTTATTCTCTCTTTTTGCTGTGTACATTTCTAACCTCCTGTTAAAAATATAATTGTATATACAACATATGTATTTGCTTTTAAATGGATTTTATTTGTAAGTGTGAGTGTAAAGAGTTTTTCCAATTCAAAGGTAAAAATCATTTTTTTACAAGTACATGGCGGTTTAAAAAGCACTTTAAGTTTGATTTCCATTATTTTTCTTGTATTTGTTTTTTTTTTTTTGGACGAAAACAGAAAAAAAAGAACCAAAACTAAAATAGAAAATCTCGTTTTTTGTTTGTTTTTTTAGTTTTTTTTTGGAAGTAGAATTTTAAATGAGTTTCTTCTGTACGATAAACTTGTCCTTGCTGTTGATTTTGTTTTTCTTTTAAATAAAACTGCTATTTTATATGATGGTATGAGCACAAGACATTGTTATACCCTCTCATTATTGTGTTTTTATTTTAGTTTTATAGTAGAAGTTAAAATAATCGATGGTTTTGATTGTTTCATTTTACTGGCATTTTTCTTTAATTTGTTGCTAAAAGAATTTTGCATGTTGATGAAACAATTTTCAGTGTTAAAAATCTCAGTTATTTTAAATTGGGCAATGACTAAAGAAACAGGAAGAGGTCGGAGTAAAGAAATTGTTTTCAAAATTGAAATTCTATTTGAAAAGGTAGTGTTTGATACGAGTCAAATAATTAATTTAAATGTTAAATATGACGTGACTGACAATGCTCTAACGATTATTAGAAAGAGCAACCGAAACATATTCACACATAACATGTATGTATATGTATACACAGACAAGGGTATATCAAATACGAATAACTAATTTAGATCTAACAAGTGCTCTTTATCCTTGATAAGTAAACTAATTTGTTTCTATTTATTTTCTAAATTAAGAACTTGAAAAAGTTGCAACTTTAACAACTGTTACAGTCTGAATGAATCATATTGGTTAAAGTTCAAAAATCGCAATAAATCTGAATAATTTGTTACATCACAGACACCAAGCGCAATTAATTCGGACTAGACTTTGAATATGCGACTTGACATATTGTAATACGACTAAAATAAATAAAATAAATCTATTTAGTAGTAAATTATTATTAGAATCCTCGCAATTAGCCAAAAAAAATATACCCAGTACCCAGTACCCAAAAATAAGTAAAACTTATTCCATTGATGAACTGAAAAAGGCCTGAAAATAGACCTCTGAAGTCATTCTCATATTATTATTTTTTTAAAAGTATTTGAAATAGTAGCATTATAGAATACAACAAATTTTACATAAATAATATAAACGGAATTGATTTTAATTTCTTGGAAGTAAACTTCACTTTCCCATATGTTAAAAAAAATAATCGCTTAGTCTAACTTTGTAATTCTTTTGGAAGAACTTCGATTTTTTCGGTTAGTATTTATTATAAAAATTTTTGTAATATTTTTTATTTAAATGCCAGAATTATAAATTTTTTTGTTGTTAAAAATCGTATAAATAATTATTATAATTGCATCAAGTTTATAAAGTAGGATGAATACATTTCAATTATTTTAACACTAATCTCAATATGGACAACAAAAAGGGCATACAGTGGACGTCCACTAGTACGAATTATATAGTGTCAGGCCGTTTCGTAGTACCGAAAAATTCGTATTATTGGACAACACATTTTGTATGTTTAAATTCAAATAATACACATAAAATATTGTATTTTGTTTATTTTTGTTTTATTTTTCATGAAAAATTACATAACGAAACAAAATATAATAAATGTGTGTTATTTCAAATAAATTTCTTGTACATAAACAGGCATAAAAGGGACATATTTACGTATACGAATTTTTAATTTTGAAAGTATCGTGAGTCCAATCGTTGAAATGAGATTTATAAGGTTTTAAATTTTAATGTTTTTAAAAATATGTGTGCCAAAGACAATGTGCATGTACGTATCTGTTCTAAAATGTATTAAACATGTTCAGATTACATAAAACTTTTATTAAAATCTTGAATGGAATTTACCACTTTCAAAAACAATTCTCTAATTTAAAATTTTCTGTTAAAAACTTAGAATAGTTAAAGGATCACATAAAGGATCAGCTTAAACTCATTGGAATGTGGAGTCATATTACTTTCAAAATTGACAGTTCATACATATATAAATAACATTTTACTTATTAGAAAATCCATAATTTAACATTGATGTTTATTACTTTGTAAAATGATTCCTACGGCCTTTTCAATACAGCGCTTTTAAGGCTTCAATATTTTTCTGATTGGCGTTATCATCCAATTTAATTTCTTCTCTTGGGTCACACAAAACACTTGTAGTAAATACAAAAAAACTTATAAATTACTGAGCTAAAGGTGAATAATACGAAATAATAAATTAAAATTATAATAAAAACTTCATTCATACGAAAATAAAACCAAAATTCCCTTAAAAATGCGTTATTCGTACTATCGAACAGGAAAATTGTGACTTTATTCGTACTATAGAGTAGACAATGCAACAATTTTGTCATTCGTAATATTGGACATTCGTATATCAATAATTATAAGTATATATTAACAAGACGATTTTTGATTATTTTTTTTTTTTTGTTATAAGTTAAGAAGTTTTACGTCCTTTAATAATTTAATTAAGGACTTCTTTGAAACTTAATCAAATTATACTATGGTCACTTATGTTGATGCTGTCCAAGTTTTATCTAATTTTCAGCGGGGTTTTCAGATAAAGATAATCTACGCTCTTTGTTTAAACCTAGTTTAATATATGTTTTGTTTTTTTTTAATAAACAGTAACGTTACTTATTATTTTAGTTTAACTGAGTGTTATTGGTCAATTAAACTAAAGTTATAAGTGAGAAAACACAATTAATAAAAACTTGTTTGCAAAAAACAGCTGTTCATTATACCCTACACCACTATAGTGGGGAGGGTATTATACGTTTGTGCTGATGTTTGTAACATACAAAAATATTGGTCCAATACCC
>NC_060953.1:19384245-19519171 GCF_022045245.1 Lucilia cuprina | reverse complement strand
TTCTTTACAAAAAATAAAAATTTTATAAAAAGTAAAAATTTTAAAAATATACTCATGGTGTAGGGTATTATATGGTCGGCCATGCCCGACTATACTTTCCTACTTGTTGTTTATGTATTTGAGTGAAAAGTTGGCAATACTAGCAAAGTTAACTGAACTTAATTCCATAACTGAAAAACATAATCATCGGTTAAAGTCCGACTAAATTTGTTCTGAGTTTAATCTAAGCCTAGTTTAACTGAGTAGTAAGAAACCCGGTCTTAGTTAATAATCTTTCAATTATTATTAACTGAACACATTAAACTAAAATATATGGATATACGTATTTAATCAATTTTAACAAAAATTCTAGTGTCAATTTTTGGAAGTTGTGATTTGATTTTGTTTCTGAAAATTTTCAGAAGGATAGCTATGAATGATATCTGAGGATATATTTAAATAGTTTATTAAAATATGTATATCCTATTAAAGTTTTATGCTGTCCTTTGTAATTTCCCAAATGCTCTTACTCGGCTTTATGTTTAATTTTTTTTTCAAATTTAAAAAACCCCGCATTTTTTAGTTTAAATCCAATAAAATGTTTGAAAATACTTTGACATTTACAAATACTATATGTATGTATAATTAATTTAAATTCCTTTTTGATTATATTTCATTTTAGCATGATCCAATTTTAATGAAAGAACAAGAGTGATTTCGACATAATTCTGGATTATTCGACTTTTAAAAGGTAAGCCATCTCATGAACTATTAACTAAATTCAGTTAAGGCCTAGACATTTCCGAAAAAATACAAAAAAAACGTCCATTTTCAAAAAATATGGGAACTAAGTATAGTGCCAAATATTAGGAAATATTTTATTCTTTAGTTAAAAAATAATTTTTTTGATTAATATCCCATCCTATTATGGAACTTTTTTGGAAAGAATGAAGAAATAGCTCCTTTGGATAATTTTTTCTAGGACCAATAGTTGAAAAATTACACTCATTTGAATAAAACTCTGCATGACCAAAATGTCCAACTTTGACACCCTCTAGTAATAAACTGCAAATTTCGTCAAAATCTATTGTTTCAGTTGGGTCAGTTCACATGAAATTACCCTAAAGTACATATATACATATGTACCTTAAAAATTTGTCATATTTGGTTTTTAATAAATTTAGAATTCAAAAAACGAATAGGACAAAGAATACACATTTTTTGTTGAAGTGTAACTTCTTTCCCAGCATACCTGTTGTAAAATCTCTTCTACTGTGAACTATAGAAATTCAAAAATTTAATGGTCACACATTTTTTAATAAATATTTTTTAAATGCGAACATACCTTAAGAGAATGAGATTGAATGAGGCATTGGTTTTGTAATAAAGAACTGAACAAGGATATTTTAATTATTGTTGTAATAGTTACTTTTAACATGTACATGTACATGCATATATTTTAAAATATATAGACGTATGTATATTTTATGTATGTAAGCATATATATTATCACAATACATACATATGTATGTATGTTCATATATAAAGTAATCAGCAATTATATATGACCTTAACACATTGAGTCATACCATCCAATCTTTCTATAAATATACATTGCACTTTATATGTATACTACTGTACATGAATATTCTTGTGAGTTTTACTTACATGTGTAGAGTAGAGTTATGTAGAGTAGAGTATCCCGAGTAAATAATTTTTAATAAGATACATACTGAAGTACTTAAATTTTCATTCTTTTTTGCTGAATAGACTTAATGCACTTGGCTAGATCGTCTTAGAATCTCACAAGAACTCTGAATATAAGAATACACTTTTATTGGTCTTAGGCCATTATTTCGATATGCTACAAACACAACGACAAAATAGGTGAATCAGTCGAACTGTTATCGGTAGAATCGGTAACAACATAGCAATAGTGTCAATTTTCAATTCAATTTTCAAAGTGACATTGACATTGCTTACAAATAAGGAGTTAAAGAGGCAAACAAAATTATTGCAAACAAAATTATAAAATATAGCCGAAAATAAAGAACTTTTATATCATATTAAAAAAAAAGGAAAGAAATTACTAGAGTACTTCTAAGTAATGCAGATGATAAGTAGTTGTCATAGAAAAGTATGCTGTTGAGTAAGAATGTAAAAGATGGAGAGATAAACACTGAAAAAACTGAACGCCTGCATACTTTTTGTACTCTTTTTAACATTCCAAAATAACTAGTTATTACATAACATATTTGTAGGTTTATTTGTTACTAATTATTTTAAATAACAAGTAGCCAATAGCAAATATTACATACTTAACTCCTACATTACTTTCCTTCTTACCCAGCAAGTGAAATGTTGCAATTTCATTTGATTTAATTGAATTTCATTAATCTTTTTTCCATTTTTATTCCTGCCAATTGCAATAGTGTTTAAAGTGATTTTATAGTATTTTCTGCTTAATTAATTTTTGTTTTTCTTTCATTTATTTAAGTAGCAATAGCATCTGTTTCTTCCTGTTACATAGAAATTCCTTAAAAATACTATGAACAAAACTCTTTCATTGTTGCACTAGGAAGACACTTAAAATTGAGTTTTCTTTTGGGTTTATTGTTTTTGCGAGAAAAATGATGATTCATTTATAGTGCCAATGGTTATTTTTGTTATTTGTTACCCTCATTTTATATTTCTACATAAATATATAGTTTTTGTTTATTTTTAGCATGGATTGTATGACGACGATATTTGTTGAAATTTGACTTTGGATTTGGCTTTTGCAACAACATATAATGTAGTTGTTCTTTCTTTTTTATATTAAATTGTCGAGTGCAAATCTTTCTCTAAAAATAGTATGAAGGTTTATTTTGTTGGTGCTGCTATGCTGCTGTTGTCAATGTTTCTGTTGCTTTATTTCTATTTCACTTTAACTTTTCATCTCCAACAGAAACGTAATAAAACTAAATTCAACTTTATGTTGAGGTTCTGAAATCTATACAAAAGAAAGGCGAAATAGCATTTTATTGTTTGGTTGAAATTTCAGCATTTTTTATTTCTGGGCCAACATAGTTTATTTTACCAAATAAACTAAGGGAAAATAACCAGCCAAACAAGTTCTCATCATATAACCTATTCCAGCCATAAGTTTAACCAGCATAAAGCTGCGAGTACAAAATTCATTGTTGCAGCTGTTCTTATGCTCTTCGCTATTAAATATTCCAAATAAGTAGCAAATCATCATTAGATAAAATTTACTTCTATTTCATTTCCTGGTGGTTTTCTTAAAAATTGACCATCGTCTCCTGATCTGAACTGTAATATTTGTATCATTTAGCAAATAGAACATTTGTAAATAAATAAATTAGAAAATTGAGTTAAGTTTTTGGATATAAATGAAGACTTGATAGTTGCAATCAAACCCAGCAGACAAAATATTAGACTTTATATATGTTAAAACATATTCACATCGATACAAATATATAATTTACAAATATTTTTAATAAAAATGCCAAAAGCCAGGTCGTCGGTTTGGGCATAAAATACATATTGGACATTGTAATGTAATAAATATTTTCTTTTTTAATTTGGATAAATAAAATTATTTAAAAATATAAACAGCTTAATGACTAAGGCGAAAATATTTTCTGACGGCGGATATTTTTAATAGGTTCGGTGGCTTGCAGTCAGTAAAAAAACGCAAACAACATTTTCTTATTTTTATTTTTAATTTAAAAGTTGATGACTTTTATAAATATATTAATAAGATCTAATTAATTTTGAGTTATAGAAATTTACACAAATTTCTATCATGTTTACGTACATATTGCATATATTCAATTTCGGCAACTTCTAAATACTATCACCGGCTATATGAGGAGTTTTTCCCTTTTGACTTTGATTTACACTGTTTAGTTATGACAAAACTATAAACAAATCATAAAAGGCGATATTATTTTAAGACTTTTTTCTTTGAAGCACAATAACAAATTTTTAAACTGTCATAAAACTTTAGTGTTTTATGGCAATAAGACCTGATAGCACACCCAGTGAATACCCCAATTATATATTTATAAGTTGTATTATGTATCAGTATGTTATATTAATTGATAGTTTACAATTAGTTTTTAGTAAGAGCCGATAGTCTTATTAGCCAGAGCTCTATAATTTGCATTCCATTTGTAATTGAATTTTTTATTTGATAAAGATAATATTTATTAGTAAATGTTTGCTGGGTTTATGACAATCGTCAAGAGAGCATAAATTAATAAGTGAAAAATAAATTTTATTTTAGGACAAGCGAAATAAACAAAATAATTTTTGAAGCGTGAAGACAATTTTTTTCATCTGTCATTTTATTTGCTTTAATTTTTGAATATAGGTATTGTAAGGAAGAACTGTATATTAATTAATTTTGCTTTTATAAATTAAATTAATTATTCACATTATCGTTGTCAGCAATCCTAATTTCTGTAAAAAAATTTAGCTCAGAGATTTTAAATGCTTAATAGTTATTGTTATGAAAAGAAAAAAATTGGCTTTATAAATGTGTAATTAAACAAATTTTACTGTATGCTTCAAAAATATGGTGGACAGAGAGTTCAGCGTACATGCTTCCAATGAAATAATTCAATATATAAATTACTCAATTACTTAAGGTCTCAGATATTTTGTTTTACTGAAAAAAGCTAAGATTCAAATGCCTATAACTTTTAAACCCCTTTGGGCAATTGGCTCTATTAATTGTATACTTTCATTTGCCGTTAATCTTATTCGGGAAAGATCCGACTTTGTAAGATTATACACAATCACTGCACGTGCCTGATCGATCCTAACGAGAGCAAGACGAGAAATCTCCTTTCGAATAGCCCCTATTCAAGGGACCCCTTGAAAAACAGCTTTAACAGTCATAACTTGATTAAAAATACGAATGTAGCTATGAAATTCGACATAATTAATTTCTTATGATTCAAAATCACTATGCAAAATTTTAAAAGAATCGGTCCATAATTGACCCTACCCCCCATATAAGGTTCCCTTCAGAAAATTACTTTAACGCTCATTACTGGCTTAAAATTACGTAGCGATGAAAATCCACACAAATTTTATGAGGATCGACCCATAATTGACCCTATCCCCCCTAAGGTTCCCTTCAGAAAATTACTTTAACGCTTATAGATGAAATTCGACATAAGTAAGTTTCACTCGAGTCAAACGAGGTTTGATGGTGGACATATAAGATTCGGCATAGCCAAATATAACACTCTTACTTGATTTCGAATGTTGTTGTTTATATAAAAACGAAAAAAATAATAATATTTTTCAACCAAAACTAGTAGTAGACCTATATTCGTAGTCAGTTTTTCTCCAATACATAGCTACTTATCTAACGTCTTATTTGCAGATGATTGTAGTAAGTACTTACATAATTGTATGCTAGCGTAATTAGTACTTACCACCAATGTTATCTGCGTGTTAAAAGAATGATTTAAGGCTCAACTATAATGTACATAAGCTAGCTTAAGGGAATGTCAAAACCGAGCGAAAAATCTCTCAAGAAAATCCGAAGAAACTTTTAGGTGGCTATGCTATTGTATAAGTAAATTTAATAATGTTAACTCCTTAATATTCATTGCATGTTTTTGCTGGGTTGCCATTCAACTATAACACAAACTAAGTTTTATGTGTTTTAATTGAATATGAATATATGCATATACATATTATACAAAAGTTTGAATCCATGAGGATTCAAGAACAATTATAATATTAAATTACACGTAAAACTTCTAATGTACGTTATTATTAGTTTAAAGGTGTCACATGTTACACCACTGGACCAAGAAATTACTTGGGAATTATTTTTATAACTCAGCAATTTTCTAGCCTCATATTTCCCTAGTGATGGGCTTAAGTCTAACTAAATGCATCTTTTGATAAATGTGTATGTGGGGAATATTACTAAAATTATAATTTTCTTCATACTTCCAAAGTACGTTTTCTATATATATATATATATATATATATATATATATATATATATTATATATATATATATATATATATATATATATATATATATATATATATATATATATATATATATATATATATATATATATATATATATATATATATATATATATATATATATATATATATATAAATATATATATATATATATATATATATATATATATATATATATATATACATGTATGTATGTTGTTCTGTGTATGTTAGTATAAATTAAAGTACCACCTACCCAGAAAAATGAAAGTAAAACTGAAAGACAAATGCATATTTATGCATACCTCGCAATCACCTTAATAATTTCCCACAGTCAGCTGGAAAAAGAAAAGATTTAAAGAAGGTATAGGGCAGAATAAGTACATATGGAAACTTAAATACATATACATTCCTATATATACAATATACATTCTATATATGTACGTAAAACACTTGTCACATTTGCCACATTAGTTGGCATAGTTAATTTGTCATGTGCTGCTGCTACTGCCGCTACCACCTCAGGACTCGAAGACAACAAAAAAATAAAGCAAATTAACAATAACAAAAATAACAAGAATATAAAAGGACACAAGAAGACAGAAAAAGATTCATTTGTACGAGTACTAGTGAATAATAAGGACATCTTTGTTCTATGCATTCCCAGTTGAACTGTAAATTTTATTAGCCTAGTTTAGCTTAATTCTGTTACAACTACAACTTCTATGTAAAAATGTGTCCCTTTGTTTGTTTATTTGGTTGTAAGTGTATATTTTAGCCTATAGGTTTAATTAAATCGTTTTAAAGGAACTAAAGAAAATACAATAAACCTTAGAATATAATAAAACAATAACAATTATACATAGTTAGATACATATGTACTTCTAAATCTACATACATGCAAGTGTACATAAGTACTTTTTACGTATACAACAATGTGTTCCATATACCTAAAAATAGAACAGTAATTAGGATTTAGAACTTTATCCAAACCCTTACCATTATTACCAACACTAAATACAACAAAGTTTTCTTTTCTATTTCTTTTCATAGTCATGTGAACTAAAAAGTTTTCTCTTTAACAACAATAAAATAAAATATGATTGAAGGAATAAGGAAGTACAAATAGTTAAAATGGTACAAAAATAAAAAACTTTCTATAAAAGTTTACATATAAGCCTGAAACTATTATAACTTATGTTAACATGTTATACGTACATACATATGTATAATAATTATATATAGTTTACAATGTTCATATCATTCTTCATCAATATTTTGGGTAATTGTATTGAGTTCTTCAAAGTATCCAGCTGTATCCAGCAAAGTATAAGCTGATCAGAATCTTGACTACTACATACCGTCTGCATTACTCTAGTAATGACTTATAAATAGATTTATATAAGTACATACATTTTATTTTCGAATTTAATTTTTTACAAAAAAGGAGAAAAAATAATTTTAGTGTGAAAACGTCGTTCACACACTGGACTTATCTTTGTAGATAATTTTTTCATAAGATCGATATCAAGACTGATCTCCCTGACAGTATTTCCATATACAAAATATACATTAAAATACGTATATATACTTACAAACCAAAAGTTTCGCACTGACAACTTCGACGACTATATAAATATTTAAAAAAATGGGAGGGGTAGCAGTAAGGGACGTGACGTTTTCCATATTAGACAAATATAAATATCCATATCTAGGAAATTATAACAGTTAGAGTGTTCAAATCCCTGTCAACTTTGACGTTTGTATTTAGTGGCATAAAATACTAAAATTTATATATCTAGAAAACTACAAATGTATTCATATGATTTTTTAAGGAAAAAAGGGTCTAGAATCAGTGGGCGTGGATTCCCTTATATTAATCAAATACTTAAATGTGTATACATGAGAAACTATAGCATATAATATAGTCCTAAAATTTCAACAATTCAATTATCAACTCTAACATCGATATGAACAGACGCACTTAGTCCGTCATTAATAACTCCAATCCACTCAAATGTTATGGATTCTGGTAGAAAACTTTCAATAATTTTTACCTACCTATTATAAGGATGTCAATAAATTTTTACCATAACATTTACAATATTAAAAAATTATTCTTTATTTAGTAGCAGTTTTAACTAAATGTCGAAATCCTAATTATTTCATAAGAAAATTGTACCACCTTATTACACATTCTTTAAAGTTTCCACTCGTATTGTCATAAAAACTGACATGAATTAATTTATCCATATTTAGATTTTTATGGATCGATAAAACGTGCACGCACTTATACACTTTTATCTCCAATGGAAGGTATGTGTTTGAATTTAGCGTAATAATACTGGTCGGCGTCCAGTTTATAGGTATGAACACATACACATATACATATGATAAATTCATACATAAACATTTTATAACATACATATAATTTATAATAGGGTGATTCCAAATTAAAAAATACTTTTGTTGCAAATTTAAAAAAAAAAAATTTTTAATTTTTCTTTTGACTTCAATATTTCGAGTTTGAAAGTTTTCACATTTTATGAATTCTTTGAGTTATAGTACAAATATACACATACATACATATATCAGTTTTAGTTATTTCAGACCTATCCTAATATACAAATAAATAAATTCATTAATTTATAACAATAATTTGTACTACTAATAAAAATAAATTATGTGTGAGTATTGAACATGTCTAGCAATTTTAATGTATTTTTAAATGTTTAACTACTTGCGTGTTTTTTTTCAAATCAGCCTTATTCATTCTACATAGATTAAAAAAGTTACGTTGAAAAACTCTGCAACTTTTTCCAAAGCGTTAAAAAAAATTCGTAGCAAATACTTTAAAGGTTTCATACATAATTTTAAAATTATTACAAAATTCGAAATTTGAAATTTATCAGAATACTACATGATTACACGTAGTATTAGGTCTTAATTTTATTATAACCCTATCGTTACATGTTTCTTCATATGTATTGAAGATCGATTGAAGTATTGAAGATTGATCAATAAAAAATTATTCACAAATGTATGTGTACGTAAAATCTTATATTTAAGCCGCTTTTTACTACTTATTCATGAGCACATTTGAGGAAATTACCACACTCGCTTACAAATCACTACTTATATTATGTTTGTTTTAAAAGCAAACTAATGCTTACCCGAACACAATTCGGGATTTCTTGTTAGTTCGCTGTCTTACACAATAACACAGTGAGACAAAATAAATGAAAATTGAAATACCTGGGAAGTGGATCCGGGTAGAACAAGAATATATTTTTGAAATTTGCCAAACACCTCCAAAATCTTGAGTTACGGGAAAAAACGGTTTTTCCTGCCTTTAAGCACTTATAAGTCAGTAACATAGTGGAATCTGAACTGATTTTAAGTTTCTTCACGGACTTAGAAAGCAGAAGCTGAGGCCTATATAATGACATATATAACGTTTAAGTAACCTGGAGAGATATGTGTACATTTCATCAGCAAACATATTTTTTATTTTAGGTTTGCACCGTTGTCCAAGTTTGGAGATGTTTTTTGAAAGTATTTTATATAGGAACCATGATATTTATTATTTAATTAGAAATCCGTCAGCAATTGCCGACGCCATTGATCTTTTTCTTAATAAAAAATTGTTTAAAAACGTATTTTCTGAAGGATGTTTTATATGGGGGATAGGATTAAATATAGGCCTATTCTTAAAAAATTTTTGGAAGGATTTATGATTATATAAAACTTATTTATGCTGGATTTAATCGTGATATTAATATTAAGAGGAGATTTATGGAATTCATGTCATTTTCTGAAAGAGCGTTTGTATGGAGACTAGGAACGAATAAGACCTAATTGTCTAAAGAGTCAGCAGTATCACTAAAGATTACAGCAAACTCAATTATACCGATTTTTGTAATGATCGGACCTTATCTAATCCTAGTCCCAATGCAAATTCTTGTAAAATCAAACGCCTTTAATTCCATAAATCCTTTAATAACATCAATATAGCGATGCAATTCAGCGTTAAAAACTTTTTTATAAATTTAAATCCTTCCACCAAATTGTATGAGGATCGGCCAAATAAGTAGTACGGTTCCTATATAAAATATTTTCAAAAAACATCTCCAAACTTGGACAACGGTGCAAAATTAAAAAATATGTTTGCTGATGAAATGCACACATATTTCTCCACGTCACTTAAACGTTATATATGTCATTATATATGCCCCAGCTTCTGCTTTCTAAATCCGTGAAAAAACTAAAAATCGGTTCTGATTCCACTAAGTTACTGAATTATAAGTGCTTAAAGGTACGAAAAACCGTTTTTTACCCGTAACTCAAAATTTTGGAGGTATTTGGCAAATTTTAAAAACATATTCTCGTTCTACTCGGATCCAACTTTCAGAGAAATAATATCATTTTCCAAGTATTTATTTTTGTCGCATAGTGTAATCATTTCCACAAAAAATTATTTTCTTTCTGCGCATTCGTGAAAACAGGAACGCTAAACTCAAAATAAAGTACTTGCTTAAGTAATTATATGTAAGTAATTATAAAAGCATTTTAATTTGACGCAGACAAATTTTATAAAAGTGAGGAAATTTCAGCATTAGACTGTCCAATATTTTCAGTAAAAAACATTTGAATAGGATTTATTATTCTATGTTTGTCGTTTTAAAAACGCTAAATTTATCAATTGGCTTATTTTACAAGGAAACAATATTAGGTTACATGGAAACGATGTTAATCTCACAATGAATTTGTATTAGTCACGTGACAAAGCTTTAGCAAAATATACTAACTAACAGGTAAATTGCCATATGCTAAATTCACGGCTTCTATTGTATATTGAATTGTTGTAAAATTTTTTTTGTAATCCTTGTATTATCCGTTACTCCCCCACCATTCCTCATATTCTATTTCATGCAATTCATATTTCGTTTATCTACTTGTCAGTAATTTTTATAATTTTTGTTTTTTATTATCTTATCCCTTCATTTTCAATAAGTTTGAAAGTTTTATTAGTTTGTCGTCAGTAAAATATCAAGTATATTATCAATAAATTATAAACAATTTGCAATTCGATTATTTAACTCAAGCTGCCATTTAACGTTCTTCTTCGTTTCTTTAAGTAACAAATTTAAGTAAAAATCAAAACAAACTTTTCGAAAAGCTGCTTTTATTACAGTTCATATTGAACAAAAAAACTTAATAATCTACATTTTGACTTACATTGCAATAACCGAATAGAAAAAAAGATAACGAAATAGAGCCACCAACAAAAAAACGTTGAAAAGGAAGAAAAAAATTTAAATTTCCAATAAAGTTGAGGTTTAATTTTTGATTGTTTTCAAAGAAAGAAACTGACAGTCAAGTAGAACTTTCAATTAAAATTGCTTTAGCTAGAAAATATGTACATATACTTATAGTGGGATGGATATTTTCCGTTAGAACTGATGTTTATAACTGTAAATTTCTACTTTTTCTAATTGTTCTAATTGTTTATATTTAAATTATTAAAGAAATATATGTTAACATTATCACTTAATACTACACCATTTATAGTTGTATTTCAGAATTTTCCAGTTTTATTTCAGAAATTTCCATTTTTATTTCAGAATTTTCCAATTATTTTTCAAAAATTTCTAATTATATTTCAGAAATTTCCAATTATATATCAGAAAATTCCAATTATATTTCAGAATTGTTTTTAATATTTCAGAAATTTCTACTTATATTTCATAAATATCCACTTATATTTCAGAAATTTCTATTAATATTTCAGAAATTTCTAATTATATATCAGAAAACTCCAATTATATATCAAAAATTTCTAATTATTCATCAGAAAATTCTAATTATATTTCAGAATTGTTTTTTATATTTCAGAAATTTCCATTTATGTTTCAGAAATTTCTAATTATATTCCAGAAATTTCCAATTATGTTTCAGAAAATTCTAATTATATATCAAAAGTTTCCAATTGTATTTCAGAATTTTTAAATTGTATTTCAGAATTTTGAAATTGTATTTCAGATGTTTCCAGTTGTATTTCAGAGTTTTTAAATTGTATTTCAAAAAATTACAATTGTTTTTCAGAAATTATTTTTTTAACAAAAATATTTAGTAACATTGTATGTAGTAATTTTAGGACTATAAAACAACCTACAATTGATAATATTTTTTTTTATGTTTTACTATGAGATAACTGTCTATGAAATAGCATTTTGTGTAAATATAGATACCCTTAGTAAAACCTAAAAAATATTATTATCAATTGTTACTAAATATTTTTGTATAACAAATAATTTCTGAAATACAATTGGAATTTTTTGAAATACAATTTGAAAACTCTGAAATATAACTGGACTCTTTTGAAATACAATTTGAAAATTCTGAAATACATTTGGAAACTTCTGATATATAATTAGAATTTTCTGATGTATAATTAGAAATTTCTGAAACATAATTGAAAATTTCTGAAATATAATTAGAAATTTCTGAAATATAAAAAACAATTCTGAAATATAATTAGAATTTTCTGATATATAATTAGAAATTTCTGATATATAATTGGAATTTTCTGATATATAATTAGAATTTTCTGAAATAAAATTAGAAATTTCTGAAATATAAATGGAAATTTATGAAATATAACTAGAAATTTCTGAAATATTAAAAACAATTCTGAAATATAATTGGAATTTTCTGATATATAATTGGAAATTTCTGAAATATAATTAGAAATTTTTGAAATATAATTGGAAAATTGTGAAATATACATGAAAATTTCTGAAATAGAACTGGAAAATTCTGAAATACAACTGTATTCTATTTATACTTTTTCCATAAAAGTATAAATAGAGGTTTTTTTTTTAATACTGATACCAACTATGACTCTAACTACAAACGTTGGATAGATGCATTAGATCAGTGTTGCACAAACACATACTACCATAGACTATCATAGTTTTATTTGTGTTAGTAAAGCAGCAGAGAACAGAATTCCATTCAAATTAAATATATACTAATAAAATGACTACAAACTATAAAGTATATGCTAACTGTCAAATATTTATTATGGATTTTGACAGCCAGCGTATATCAAAGTCTATATATAAAAAACTATCAACTATTCTCTCATGTAGGAACATTAATTCGGCTTTCTCAAAATTTTGTTGTTGTATTTCTGTGTGTATTTTAAAAACGCCGCGCACAGACCTTTCTTCGACAAGTGCTTTTGTTTTTCAGGTTGAGAGCAAACCAACTGATATTCCTCATTTTAAATAGAAGAAGAATTAAACCTATAGTGTATGTGTATAAACTTAGCGTCAGCTATGCGCGTGTTATGTAATGGCAATATTGATCTTCTCTGTTTTAGATAATTGCACTGCTTCTCTAGATAATTGGCTACAAATCCCATATAAAAAATTAAATAGTGGCATTGATAACGACCACTCATTACCAGGTAATGTATTAACATTAACACAGAAAAAATTATCGGTAGTTTATTTTCAATTAAAATGTTTTAATTTTCTTTATTTTTTATTTAAACAAATTTTTATTTGTCTTAATTATCTCGTTTTTTTGAAACTGTTTGAAACTAAAATTTTGATTAAATTTTTAATTAATTCAATTAATTTTTTAATTGATTGAAAAAATTTTTCTGGACTTCTTTTCTATTTTAGATTTATTTTAAATATATATAATTTTTTAATTTTTGTGCTGCAATATTTATAATTCTTAAATAGTCCATAAAATTTTAGGCATATAATATTCAAGTTTCTTTACAATTTATGAAACACTTTATATGTTAAATTGTGTCAATAAAGTGATCATTTTTGTAAATGCTGAATGCATTGTTAAAGGTCTAGTATTTCTTTAATGTTGTGTGTAATCAATTAATAATTTGATTGTTTTAATCAACTTCTTAATTGATTTATAAAAAATTCTCTATCAAAGAGTTTAATTTATTTTATTAATAAATTAATCAAAAATCAATTTTATATTTATTAAATATTTAATTTATAAAATTAATGAATTAATCAAAAATCAATTTTATATTTATTAAATATTTAATTTATAAAATTAATGAATTAATCAATTTTAAATATTGTCTCAATTATTGACATTAATTATATTAGTATATTTTTTTTCTTTTACAAATTTGGTAATTGATATCATCATTTTGGTTATAGGTGCAAAACTTGCTTGATACAATTATTTTGATAATTAAAACTCATATTCAGTTTTTCGGTGTACATTATCTAGATTACTCATTACCAAAATTTGAAGATTTTTTGGTGGGTTATAAGTGAATAATAGATCTTCATGTATGGTCGTATTGTTACTAAAATCGGCAGCACAGTTTAGACTTATATAAAAAGTTTTGATGATTTTTGTAGAGATACTAGAACATTTAATAAATTTATGGGCTAAAAAGCCCTATTTGAGGGGTACGGTTGTATTTTTGAATAAGCTGCATCCATGGGTCGAATGAAACGTATGTGCCAAATTATCTTGAAAATTGCGATCTGTTATCTGATTACAGGTTTACATGGCCATAGCTCGATACATAAAATAGATCAAATATTTTTGTGCGTTACAAATTTGCACCTAATATACGAAACCTATTGGAGTGGTGTAGGGTATAAACAGGTTTTAATAACCATCGTTAACTTAAAAATCGCTTTGTAATCAAAAAATCCTATTTGCTTCATTCATATCGTTAGTCACACTATTGCCTAGGGCATGAATATTTTTAAATTAAGTAAAAATATTAAATTTAAATAACATATTTAAATAAAACTTTCACCTAATATATTCTAAAGCAAAAAGTTTTTTTTTTGAAATTTTCATAGATGCATGCGTGTGCATTAAATATTTTTAGAATTGTACAAACAATGTACAAGAGAGTAAATTATCTTATACGTAACTAAGTGTTGCCGAGAGAATTTTAGAAATTGTAATTCGCTTTTAACAAAAAAATTATAATTCTAATGTCTTCAAAATTTAAGCTCACCTATGCAAAAGTACCTTTGAATTTAATGCTTTATTACAAATTAAAATTGAATAAAATCGTTACTTTTGGCAACACTTATCATGTATAAAATATACATACAGTTTCATATACATAAATAATTTTTATTACAATTAACCTAAAGGCACTTTTTCAATGGTTGTACCTAAATGGACAATTTATGTAGTGGTTTGTAAACTGTTTGTAGAATATTTCATCATCCAAAACAAATCGATGATGAGAGTGTGCGAGACGGTATGAGTTGAACTATCACCATTGAGCCGCAAATTGACCATTTTGAGGTTGTTGAAATTTCCATAAAATTGAAATGACTTACTTTATACATACATTATATCTATTAGTGTGACACTTATTTAATTTAATAAGAATAAAAAGTAAAATATTTGGACAACATTATCATTCATTGAATGGACTTTCCTAATAAATGAAAATATATATGTAAAATATGAATGCATGAGTTTTCATCTGTTCAAATTTGCTTTAGGGCAAGTATTCATATTTTTATGCTTAATAAATAATGTATTTATAGTAGTACATATGCTTTTCGTGAGTAAATAAATATATATGCAAAAACAATTTCAGACGTTCGTCTAAATGTGTGTTGAAATCAACTATTTAAAATGAGCAAAATTCCGAGACAATCTCTGAAAATTTTATTAAAACTTGAGATTTTTTTATTCAAACTCAGACAGATTTTTTGGTACCTCAAAAGGTAATTTTTGAAAAAATAAAATTTTGTATAAATGTACTTTTTGAATTATCTACTATATTGAACCTAGAGACCTGAAATTAGATATGTAGAGCCCTGATTATGTGAAAATATATAAGAAGTACTTTTTTGTATATTTTCGATCTTTGTATAAAGGTACTTCATAAATTTTCTATAATATTGAACCTAGAAACATAAAATTAGGTATGTAGAGCCCTGATTATGTGAGAACCTGTAAAAGGGATTTTTCGCTTAATTTTCGACTTTCAAAAGGTACTTTTTGACTCTATATATATAAAAATTAATGTATTTGAATTTGTTTGTTTAAAGTCTATAGACCGCTAAACGGCTGGACCGATTTTCTTGAAATTTTCACGGTGTCTTTCTGTATATCTGGAAGGAACTATAGACTAACTTTTCTTTCAAAATGTCAAGTAGGCGAGGTGCCTCGCCCACATACAAAATCAGTATTAAAAGTATCTTAGAAACTGCAACAGCTAGGGTCCTTGTATGGATAACATTGACATCCATATGAATACTCCCCCCGGGGTCATGTTACCTTGGCGAGACCTCCGCCTTGGTGTTATTGCAATCCCGGGCTATATAGAGGTGGCCAATGCCTCCAATCTGACCGGGATTGAAAAATTGGTTACAGTCTACTGTTTGGCTTAGTTCTTGCAAAGATTGCCAGAGGTCAGACCAGAGCACGCATAATCTGCTATTACGGGTGGCCAGTTGCCCGCAGGACTATGTCCTGGCTGGTCAGTTGGTTGAGGTTCCTTCGGGATCCACGTAGTGGCTGTGGTTTAAACCCAAATTCGCGGGAAGAGTAAGTGGCGGTTAAAAGACTGATGCATGATAATAGTCAATATTTCGGGATAAGTTCGGTGCTGTTGCCGAAAATCAACAGATACCCCACAGAAGAGTGACTGTGGGACTAAGTGTTGGAAATGGGTTGGAGTCAATTGTATATGATACGGAATGAATGTAGAGGTATGCGGGCCTTACCCCACCCGTATACCTAAATGAGTGTGTCGTATGTTTTTCTCTATGAATGTGTCGAATAAATGAGATGTGTGCTGGGTTGAATGATGATGGATGAAAGGTATCATATACAAGTGATACCGATTAATTTTCCTTCCTTGTCCAGATATGTTACGAGTTTACTCTGTTCATATCAGACTTGCCACAGCGTGTCACTGTGAGTAAGAACAATGTCTACGGCTTATTGATGGATCGTGCTTCGGTCCACCGGTTACGTCTCTAGGTGCTGTTGCCGAATCAACAGAGCCATAGTAGTGTGGTTGTCTTTCAACGTGACTACTTTGGCAAGAGATTAGATAGCTCGAGTACCGGTCATAGCCAATGTTCAAAAATTGCCACCTGAGTCTTCATTGAAGACAAAGGGGCGATGGTAGACCGTACCCTGTGGATGAAAAGGACCACCGTGAGATAAGGCCGACACGGCAGGTGCTCACGTTAAAACTCTCGACAGTCCTTATGAATACATGTTGACAAAAGGAAGAGCCTAGCTACTGTGGGCGTAGCACCTCCCATATAAACAAATTTTGGATTATTATATCTGTAAAAGTATAACATCTAAAGTCCTCAATTTTTTTCGAACCACTTTAGTATCGATACGAGTATTTAGGACAAAAAATTGTCGGAATAGCTATACGGGTCGTGGCACCACCCATAGAGATTACATACTAAAATTCAATTTCCTAGGAAATTATTGTAGTTAGAATCTTAAAATTTTGCACATAAGACCTAAGTCCATAAGAATAGTTGAGGAAACATGACAGTCCTCAAATTTTATCGGAACCATTTAGTGTCAATGTGAGTAAGTGGGCGGACTAGCAATAGGGGAAGTGACATTAAAAAATCGTTTATCTGCGAAACTATTAGATCTAGAATTTAAAAATTTGGCTCGAAGAACTTTCAATTTCATGTAAACACTTGGGTGAAAAGGGCTAACTTTCATCAGGGGGGCTTGGAACCTCCTATAGAAATTAAGTAAAAAAATTGCTATATATAATAAACTATTAGAGCCAAAGTCCTCAAATTTCACAATAACAACTTTAACATTCATGTGAACATTTGGATCATAGATTAGCGGACTACAAAAAGGGGGCGTAAAACATCCCATTTGAATTAAATATAAAAATATCTGAGAAACTATTAGAGCTAGAAAAATCAAATTTTACATAAAAAACTGTGACATTCTGCGAACATTTAGAGAAAAATTGGGGGACTTTCAACGGCACCTTGGATTGAATACAAAATTTCATATATCTGAAAAATTATTATATTATTTAAATTTTTCATAGGTTACGTTAAAATCTAATTTAACATTTGCATAAATTGGCGAACTTGCAATAATTAAATTAACTAAATTAAATCAACTTGCAATAGAAACATTATATTAACTATGAAGAGTCGGAATTAGATTAGAACCCATAAAATAATCTTTTTGGTACTTTTTCGTTTTTCAAAAGTTACTTTTTGAGTTTTTTATATTTATCCTAAAGACTTTTTATTAGCTATTTAGAGCCCTTATATGTGACATCATATAAATGTAGACTTTTTGGTACTTTTTCGTTTTTTTAAATGTACTTTTTGAATTTTCAATAGTATTGAACCTAGAAACGTGAAATTTAGTATGAGAACCCATTAAAGTTCTTGGCACTTTTTCGTTCTTCAAAAGGTACTTATTGAATTTTGTAAAATATTGAACATACAAACATAAAATTTATATAAGATTCGTCACAGCTGAGTGTAGAACTGTAACTTGTTTTCATTGTAATTAAAATCATAAATATAATTCTCACATTTTTCATACCCTTCAATAAAGGTACCTATTTCCGGAAATTAATTAATCGTTAATAACTCCTTTAAATATATCGGTATCAACACAAAATTTAGTATATATAAATATAATATAAACAGAAATATTACCAAAGTAGATCTCTATCGGTAACACCCCTTTAAATTTTAATGACTGATTGTGAAGCTTATTAAATACTTTTTGGAATTTTCAATATTTATAAACCAACAAATTTTGTTGAAAAAAAATTTAAAAATGTATAATTTTGTAAAATTGAATATATTAAATATGTGTTGTCAAAAGTTTATTAGTAAATAAATAATTTTTTAAAAAATTTTAATATTCAATTTCCATCCAATAAGGGTTAATCAAAATAGTGAATTACTGGAAATTGTGGCGTGATAGGAAGGAATGGAATTTGGGAATATTTCAAGTTATTATATTTCAAGTTAGTGTAATTCTCCCATATAAGGTCCACTTTATCATATCATTTAGTAGCACATACATATTTTAATAACTCATTCAGATATCATTTAGATTCAATGTGAACACATCTTGAGTGTGTATAGGTCATTCAGCGAAATACTTTTAGGAAAATCACTTAAACGTGTATATTTATAAATAATACTATTGGATTAAATTCGACATGAATACGTTTTATCCGAAAGTTTTTCCAAATCGGATAGTAATTGGTCATAGGTGCCGTATAAGGCCCATTTCCAAAAACGCATATATTTAATTAATTATTAAAGGTATCGTTGTTAAATTCGACGGATATATAAGTTAGTGCGAAATATGTTCCGTATCAATCCATATACAAACCAATTTCGAAAACTACTTTCAATTTCAATTTTTTAATTAATCATAGCTGAAACAAAACTGGGCATAAGTTATTGTTTGAATTTTATATGGAAAATGTTCGTAATAAACTTAAAATTAGCGATTAATATCTTTATGAATACGGCGGTAAATTCTTAAATAGGTTTAAATAAAAAAAGTTATTTGAGGGAGATAATTGCATAGCCGAATATAGCAATCTAACTTGTTTAAACATCAAAATTTACAAATTACTGTCAATTTACTTTCACAATAACCATTTAAATTGTAAGATATGTATTTAGTTAATTTAAAATGCTTAACAATTTCCATAAAGTAGAACAAATAAATATATAAATAAAAATATCGATTGATGGAAAATTTTATCATTTCTAATATAATGGAAATTAGTTCTTCTTTTTGCAGGTGCTATTGTTTAAAACATTTACGAGTAGTTACTTTATATTTTTTTAGCCATCTGCTTTAAAATTCTTATAAATAGTTTATCAATACTCCTACTATACATTTGTACGTCATATAATTAATTTTATTTCTATGCATTTATATACATCTCCTTCTTTCTTCTGTTTTTCTATAATTTATAAAAGTTAATACGGTACGTATGTATGCTTGGTAGTCCGGCAAAATAAAATTTTATAGAAAACCTCCCAATCCATAAGTATTATTGATTAAACTAAAAAAATAATATTTGCGGTACTGCCGTACCTAAGCTAAAATATATATCATAAATTATAGTCGGACATGGCTATATGGCTTATATGTTCAGATATTTAGAAAAATTGTGGTATATTTGACGTAGTTAAAAGGTTTAAATCGGTTATATGGGGGTTTAAACAAAAAATGAACCGATCCTTACCCAATTTATTGGTGGGAATATTATCATGATACTAGCGTTTATTGGTGAATTGTGGACATTCAAGTCGTTATCGATAAGTGAACTTGTATAGGTGCTATTATCAAATGAGGCCCGATCATTAAGAAAATCGGCAGTATAATAAACTAAGTTTCTCCAGTTTTTAAAAGGATACTGCGATATTTAAAATAATTATGATGTTAAAAGCCCTATTCTGGGGTCCGGTTGTTAGGAGGCCAGATGAAATAATTGACTGATTTTAACCATTTCCAACAACATTTATTATTGGACAAAAAAAGGGAGTCAAATATCATCTTAAAAATTGTGTAGCGTGTACACAAGTTGTAGATAGACACACAGACGTACATGGCTTTATCGACTCAGTCTCGATTGATATACTTCAAGGTGGATTTGTTTTTAAAATTTTAGGAACATAACGCATATTTGCGAAAATACTAGAATAATCTAAAAAAACCGTTTAGATGAATGTTTGATGACATTTTGTCTACTTGTACTTTTCGCCTTCGTAAGAAGGGTACATAAATACTTAAGTTTATCATACCGTTTGTATTGAGATTCCTTAAAGATAACAGAATGGATATTGCGATGTTTGTCTGTAGTCTCTAATTAGACCATTTGTGAGGTCCATTTTTGAAACTTAAACTAGAATACTCATTGACTACTCCTTTATAAAATTTTATTCTGATCGAACCGTTTATTTCTAAAAAAAACGACCATTTGATTGTGCAATAAAAATCACTTTATAAGGAAACAGTTTTATAAAATATATATTTATACCCTACACCACTATATTGGGGAGGGTATTATGCGTTTGTGCTGATGTTTGTCACACCCAAAAATATTGGTTCTATACCCTCCTTAAAGTATACCAATCGGCTCAGAATACTTTCTGAGTCCGTCTGTCTTTCTGTATATCAATGTAAACCTTGTGCGCAATTTTTTGATGAAATTTGGCACATACTCTTTTCTTGGATGAACGATGCTGAAAATGGTTGAAATTGGTCCATTATTTCGCCTAGCCCACATACAACCAAACACCCCAATCGGGCCTTTAGGCTCATAATTACGTTAAATGTTCTCTTATGTCAACAAAAATCTGCAAAACTTAGTTTTATGGAACGATAAATGATACTACTAATTTTTATTAGTAGCCCCCTTAAGAAAATGTCTTGAAGGTCAAAATTCACTTATAATTTCTAATAAAACGGTTAAAATCTAATAAAACGATTAAAATCTACTTTGAGGTAGATGTAAATTTATAAGAATAGGCCCATATTTGCCCTTACTCCCCATGAGCCTTCTTGTAGAAAATCTCTTTTTATGTCAATAATACGTAAAAATATTCCACAATACTGTTAAAGAACAAATTAAATGCTTTATTTTTTTAAATTATCCACTTTTTTAACATACTGACTGCTGTAGGGTATCATATAGTCGGCAATGTCCGACTATACATTCATACTTGTTTTTATTATATGTATATGTATAAATATTTCTTTAGAAGATTCTCAGTAACACACTTTTCAAAAATCGATCAATCAATCCAGACTATTAGTAGTGCGCTTAATATTTCGATATAGGTTAAAGCAATAAAATTATAAACTTTATGGGATATTGCGAATCTAAATACGAAGGGCATTATTTATAAGAATTAAAATAAGAAATTTATCAAACAAATTCTATAAACCTTTGTTAAATACTTATAAGAAAATTTCTTAAAGCATAATTAAGTTAAATTCATTCCCTCTCATAATTTTCTTTATTAATTTTAATAAGTACTTGAAGATTTTTTTTTAAATGGATATTTCAAATTTCATTCAAAAAGCAATTTCCATCATTATAAATTAAATGTCAAAAATTATTTTTGTGTCACTATTTTCCTAATTAACACTTTATATAAAAAATTAAGTAAAAAATGTATTTAAACAAAAAACATCCAGTCGTGTTTCATTAAACTTTATATCACTAACTAAATTGTGAAAGAACTATGCATGAACAAAAAAAAATAATAATAAAAAATTAAATTATGTCAAGCTGACATTTTTCAACTACTTACAACAAGCTGCAGGACATATTAAAAATTATTATTGTTGTTCTAGCTACGCGAATTTATGAACAAAAAAAAACACACACAGAATAGATGTAAAAAATAACATTAGAAAGGCTGATGGCAACACGAAAAATACATAAAGTATGTTTGTTTTTTTAGATTCAAAAAGTTGTTACTTCGGTCAAATTAAAAGTTGAAAGATGACATTGCCACAGGGACATCAAGCAGTTGTTACATGAACATTGTCAACACAATTGAACAATATCTAATCGTAAAAACTTAACTGAACTTTTACAACACTAGTCAAAAATGTTTACCAATCAAGCAGATTACATGTACAAGAAGCAATGTTCTCTTCAAAATTTCCAATGAAAAGGGACAAGATTTTGACTACAAAAACAATTGGGACAAAGTTTTAAAACACTATAATCTAGAGAAATCATATAATTACATTAAGTACGTAATTATCTATGTATGTATATGATTTTATTTGTACGTGTTAAATAAGTTTTATTTTGTTAACTTATATAAAGAGTATTTAAGGCAATATAAATATTATACATCTGCACGAGTGCGTAAAAATGACTTACAATTCACTCGTTTATTTTATCAATACTGTCTGTAGTGCGGCCAAAGTTTAAAAAGCAGTTGATCATCTACATACAAAAATACATGTGTAAAAGCAAACAAATATAAAGAAACAGCGACAATAGAGTTAAGAGTGAAAAACAAATCGGAATAATGTATGATCTGTTTCGAAATGTTTCGAGACAACTTATGAGTGATTGTATAAAATTTTTGTTTATTTAAACAAAACGCCTTGTTACAAGAATAAAATACAATTAGTATAATTAAGAGTTTACTTTTAATCGACAAAATGCAAAGAACCAATGGCTATAAAATACTTATAATTGTGTTCACTCATATGCATTCCATAATTAGTAATAAATTTTATAATTTGTAATAAATTGTAATTTAAAAAAACGACATCAACTTGCTTTGTTGAATGCTTCGACACAGGGTATACAGAGACGTCACGAGCAAATAGCTATTTCCGTCTCTTTCGCACAAAACGATTTCAATGATTTTTTTTAGCTGTATTTTATATACCTCTTCTCACCAAACAATTTCAAAATCAAACAAAAGCTGATTTTAGACTTTTTCAAATGTCAAAAGTGACATCTCTGTATACTTTGTGGCTTCGAAGCAACTAAATAAAATTTTTGTATTTTTTACGCCCTTGTTAAGAGGTTCGGTTACGATCGTGTTGTGTAGCGAAGTACTATGGTTACAAAGCATAAAGGCTGTTTGTACGTAAAAGTTCGAATTGATCACATTGATCGCTCGTAGATTTCTAGATGTTTTTGCAGCCATTAAGATGTTTTTGTCTATTTATATCAAACACTACACAACTCTCAACGAGCGAGACGAGTAATATTCTGTTTCTATGTTAAGCATGTTGTGTGTGATTATAACTCATTTGTTCGAACCCACACATCCTGCACATGCTTGTTTAATATTTTCGCAATAGTGTACGTGTATTTTGATACTATGCAGTACTGTGAATTTAAGAACAAGTATACCCATGCAGATGTTTATTAAATATGATACACTTTTGCAAATAAATAAACTTTAGCTGCTTAATAATTTTAAACCGATTAAAATTGCTAAAAACTGTTTAAGGCGTTTATGTCTAAACATTATTTTCCACCAATAAAAATAATACGCGAAGTGTAAGATATACTCAACGAGTTCAGAAGTCCGAAAGGAGAATCTAGACATATACGGCATTTGGATATATCAATATTTAACCAAAATTCTATCCCCGCCAATTTGAGTATTAAAATACAGTCACTACGTGGATCCTGAGGGAACTTTAACCAACTGAACGTTGCTTCCTGTTTCTTTAATTCCCAAATTTGGATGGCCTCTGTTGAGTCGGCAACAGCACCTAGAGACGTAACCAGCAGACTGACGTATTAAGCACTGTGGTAAATCTGGTATGTACAAAGTTTTCTTTGAACATAAATGGACAAGAAAGGAAAATATATATTTCACCGCACATCAGTCCTTTAACCTCTTTCTTTCCCATACCTAATAACAAGCCAGTCACCTGTAGTACCAGATTATGTTGTTCTCTGGTTCGACCCCATGTCAAATTATTTCAAGGAAAGTCCGAGGAATGAAATGATGAGGGGATATTATCAAGGAAACATAAAAGTTATACTCTTTAAAAAAAAACCCTGTATGACTTAAATGTTTAACTTTTACGCCTTCTAACTCCGATAGTTATTGACCTATAGAGCTGTGTTTGGCCTACTATCCAATAGTACTTACCTTGGTGCAAATCTCATCCAAAACAATTTTTTAAGTTATGTGCCTTGACATATACTTACATATGTATAAATTTTTCAATCAAAATAGGTAATTAAATAAATTCTTCTGGCAACACTTCCAAAAAAAACTTGGTAATAATATGAAGTTTGAAATGTCTTTGAAATTTATTTAATAAATTACAAATATTTCTGCATATTTTCTATTTAAATTATTTTAAAAGCAAAGTGGCGGAGAATTTACAACAAAGTTTAAGTTGTCAATTAAAAGGTTTTCATGAATGTACTTAAAGTGTTTGTTCTTAAAATCTCTGTTATGTGAAATTTTTAATCCCTACATATTATACCCATTATCTAGCACTAAATTTCTAAACATACATTCTTATTATAAGAAATATTTATGACATGAGTTTATTTACTGAACAGCGAAACCATTTAATTGTTTAAATCCTTTGATGTGAAGAGAAAATATTTGTATATGATTGTGGGTCTGTCTGAGGATTGTTAAGATTACATATTGTGATACATTTTGTAAGGTTTTAACCCTTTAAGCAATATCCTAATTATACATACAACAGAAAAAATTGTAGTTTTTTAAATTAAATACTAGAAAACACAGAAAATTACATTTTTAGATTAAATAAACAACATAAAATTTTCACCAAAATAATCTCATACTGACAGCTTGACATTTCAATTACATATGTATGTATGCACGAAATCATACATCTGTATCCGTGTATGTAACAAAATATATCTTTTTTTTAATTGTTTAATTTTTTTTCCTTTTTATGCTTTTTTTATATTTAAAACTTTCTATCTTTGTTTTAAAAAAGGTATTATCCTTTTGCTCGTAGACATGAAAATTATTATGCAGCCTGCGTTTATGAGTATTTTTTAGTGTGTGGGCATGTATTTATGAAAATGTGTTTGTGTGTATGTAAATATAAGCTAAAACATACATATAGATTTAAATTATTTATGACATTTATTTACATAAAGATTATCTCTTAACCAACATTGCAACGATATAAAATATTTAGGTTAAATATCGTTTGAACTAGCTCGCATTCATTTAGATAGACATGGACTTTTAGACAAATTAAATGCAATAAAATATTTATTTAGTTGTTGAAGTTTATAAAAAGCATTTAAATAAATAAATAAAAAATACTTTAAAGAGTTTTTACTGAACGTCTAAAATAAAAGTACTTAAAAGAAATATTTTGTTGTTTATTTTTCATAATTGTGTTCTATAATTATTTACAATTGAAGTGAAATAAAAAAAATTATTTGGCGTAAAGTGGTTTCGTTTTTATATCCTGCACCTCTAAAGTGGGTTAAAAATTGATAATAACTTGTAGGGTATATGGGTGACCATAGCCACTTTTTATAGGAGTTCTAGAATTAATATTAATAAATAAGTATTCTAAATTTTTTCTTGATTCGATGGGGCAGATTTGCCATTAATAAAATAAAATAAAAAACAAAAATGGGTAATACTTATATTCATGAATTAAAATATAAATCATCATTCATATAACTTAACAAAAAAAATTAAAACAAATTGAGACTGATTTTTTACATATTTTAACAACATTTTGTTCAACATCAAAAGGAATTCCTTGTATTTGGCGCATGCGCCCCAGAGACATTTCGGGGGTTTAATTTAATTTAATTTTTTTCGTGCTTCGAAAAAACTATTATATCTTATTGTCCACTATTACTGATATTCTAAAACCCAATTTTTTTTTCAATCACAATCATTATGTATTTTTTCAATCACTAAGAAAGTTATCAAAAAAAATCACACAATTTAATTTGAAAAACAATTAATCACGTGTGCCTACCATCATAAGTAAAATAAAACTTACGAACTTTCAGATCTGATTGATAATTGACAAACGAAAAAAAATGATCCTAATCCCTATTCGACACAACTTACAAAAAAAAAACTACTACATATCGTCAGCATTATTTTGAGCAATTCTAGTAATGATTTACATATAATCACATAGATAAACATATTATTTTGAGTTCAAAAGGCTATATCTATTAATGTAAATACATACTTATTTAAGTAGTTATTTGTAGGTAAGAGTGGTAGATGATTCGCTTCCAGTGTCATCTCCGTGTTAAAATAATGAGTTAAAATGCAACTTAGTTAGTAGCTAAAATCAGTTCTGTATTTTAATAATAAATACACAGATGTCATACTTTTACTACCTCAATTTCAGAATCTCAGGAATTCTCCTTCACATCGTTATCATACGATATCATACTTTAAAGGTAGATCATAATCAAACCACTTTTGACACTATGTCCCACATATGTATGTTCTTCTATAGTCTTTGTCTTTTAACTACATCAATTTCAGGATCTCAGCATTTCTCCTTCACATCAGTTTTTTAAGTATCGCGTACAAACGTATGACAAACCCACCCAGTATCATATTTGAGACATTATAATGACTCGTTTATTTATAAAGATTGTTTTTTTATCTCTAAACCAATTATTTAATTAAAGCAAAGATCTGATTGTTAACAAGTAATATGTATATAATGAGAATATATAATTCCAATATTAATCCACATATCTTTATACTTGTTTAATTACAGGCCACAACAATAACATGGGCTGTTCCTATGAAGCAGCCAAACAAACAAATCGGATAAATGAAACATCTTCAACAAAAACAATAGCCCCAAGCTATAGAACAAAAAATTGTTACATCAAAACGGGAAATCAACTCCTTCAAAATAACACATACAGTAGTAAATTGAATCAATACTTTACAAAGAATCACACTAACGACGACTGCCAACTTGTACGAGTACAACAAAAACAACAACAAAAGCTACCAACTACTAATACAACAATAAATACTAAAGCCAATAAGACTTTTTCTTCAACTGCAACAGTTAGTAAAATTTGCAACAATAGCAAAATTCAGGACAACAGCAAGAACTACAAGAAAGAAGAAAATAAAAACAAAAGCAACTTTTATAGTTTAGAATCGAAAGAGTACATAAACCGGAGCAATTACAAAGTTCCGCAAGAAACGCTCAATTTTGTAAAGGAGAAAGACAACACAGTTCTAGGCCTACAAAAATCTTGCATCAATTGTTATCCTCTTGCCTGCCACAATAGATTTTGCTGTGAGCAGCAAAATAAACAACAACCAGAACTTGCTGGCGACGAAATTGAAAATTATACAAGACAAAACCCAAAGCCCTTAAATTATATCAACGCCAACAACTATTACAACAGTAGCAACAGCAAGAACTGCAACACTTGTTCCAGTAGAAGCAACTGTAGCAACAATAATTACTGCCGCTGTCATTTATCTTTTTTCTATCCAAAACACACAGAAAACACGTTACGCAATGGACAACAATGCGAAACGCATTTGTGTAACTGCAACTGTGTTGCTACTCAAACCAACGACTTTGCCACATTTGCTAACACACGCAGTGCAACTGGCCATTGTTTGCAAAAGACAATTTCACATGCCAGAACCGCCTTAGCATCGAATGCCCTCGATTTAAAAAACAATTTAATGAAGGTGATGGCCAATTGTGCAACAGTGGCAGAGTCTTTGATGGGCATTAATACACTGTTTATAAAAAATTGCCTAAGCGATGGCATCGTCAGTAACGGGAATAATAACACTAACAACGGCATTAACAACACAAACAACAACCATAATAAGTCTGAACCATATAGAGGCTATTGTCAGCGAAAACATCATTTACTAAATAAATCCAATTGCACCACCAACAACTCATTATCCTACACTATTTTCAACACTATTTCTACTACTTCTAATACAACTTCGCTCTCAACTACTACTAGTACTACTGGTACTAATTCTGCTTCTACTCCTATTTCCAATTCTTGCTCCCTCCACGATGCCATTAGCTCAAATAGTCGATGTAATAACAATAACCATGATATGAATATGAACATTAACATGAATAACACTAGCAATACTAGTAGTAGTTGTAGCAATAACATCAATAGGAAACGTTTTAATAAAAGTTGTAGCAGCAACAACAACGACTACAATTGTCAGGCATCTTCTTCTGCTCATATGGCTGCCTTCAATTATATTGGTCAAAATTATTATAGTTTTCTACGTAACACGATCAATTTCTACACCGCCTCCAGTGTTATTCTGGTTTTATGTTATTTGACATCAATCACATCCGCTGCAACCACCAAATCAGACACCACATCCGTAGATAAACATCCCATGTAAGTTGTTGACTGTGTGCTTTTTGTTTTCTTCACGCCACACCACACACACAATCACACTTGAGATTCGATCATTTTGCAAACCAATAATCGAATCTGAAAAACAAACTTTCATAATACTTAATTAATTAATTAAATTATTAATTAATTAATTAAATTATTAATTAATTAATTAATTAATTGATTAATTAACCGCAACGTAAGATGTAATTGCATATTAATTTTTTAATATGTAATTTAATTTATTACTTTCGATTTATTTTAATAAAAGTTTAATTCAATTCAAGCATGATTAATGTAACTTTGTATTCCTTCTAGTCTCCTTTTTAAATTTAGTTTATTAAAATCTCTTTTTATCATTTCAAGAGCACTTTTATGAATATCATTTAATTTTTTTATATTATGTTAAATTATTATTTTTTATCCATTCTACACTATTTAAAAATTGTATTTTTTATATTTTTTAAATCAATTTCAGTAAAGGCATCGATTGGTCGAAGTAAGTGCACACTCTTCAAATTATTTCTAAATTTTCAAACCATTTCTTTTAATTTTTTTGTAATTGGCTGTAAATTTAAATGCATGTCGTTTAATTTATTTTCTTTTATTGTTTGTTGTTTATTTTTTTTTCTTTTTCAAATACATTTTCAATTTAAGAGTGTTAGTGGACCCACGTTTTTTCTAATGGTCATATTTGTGCATATACAATATTTGTGAATCCTTTTTTTATGAAAAAGTTTCATCGCAATGTTAATAATACAATTAATCATCTTTAAGTCACGTTTTTATATGTTGACTATAGTAGAATATGTTTTAATACTTTACATTATAAATTTAAAACTGTAAGCAGCATAATCAATATAAAGTTATTTTATCGATACAGGCCGACAAACTTTTAATGCAGACTTTACTTTGATTGCCCGCAGCTGAATTGTTCCATCTTCGATTTTAGATATCCTTTGCTCGAAGACAATATGATTTATTAAATGTTGTACGCCATCTTAAAATCCATTCTTCTCCAATATCTTCTCTAAATACATATTTAAAAGACATAAAACTTTTCTAAATATCGTTTTTAGTTTAAAAAATTAGACCGAAAGTTTACATATTTTACCATCATTTACACATTTTGTCACACACTGTATACCTATCGATTTAGCTATGTCCGTCCATGAATCAAACTACATGTCCCAAATTGCGACTCGCAATTTTAGAGATAATTTGATGAAACTTGACACCATTGTTTCATTTGGTCCAAGGACGATGCTTATTGCAAATTATTTGAACTAGCCCCTATACAACCGTACCTCCAAAATAGGGCTTTTGAGTCCATAATTAAGCTTAATGCTTTACCAAAATTAGCAAAACTTAGTTGTGCAAGTCTGAATGGTACTGGTGATCAGGCTTCATTTGACCCTAGTCCCCTTACAAAGTCCCTTTCTAAATTGGTTTAAAAATCAATTCATACATCTGGAATTAGAGCAGAAATCAATTTAAAGGCATTATTGTTAAAAACAAGTGTGAATGTATAGTCGGGCATGGTTGACCATATGATACCCTACACCAGTCATTATATTAAAAATATGGATTATTTTGTAAAAAATTAAACAGTTATTTTTTTAACTTTATTCCAGAATATTTTTACTTATTTTTTATTCAAAAAGAGATTTTCCAAAAGACGGCTCATAGGGGAGTAGTGGTAAATATGGGATTATCCTCATTAATGTTGGTAGAGGAATTTGCGTCTATTTTAAAATAATTTTTGTACAATTTAATCGTGTTATTAGTGTTATAAGTTAATTTTGATCTTCAGGTTATTATTCTGAAGGGAATTTTGTATGGGGGCTAGGGTCAAGTGGCACCCGATCATAACAAAAATTGGTAGTATCATTTAGAGTTCTCTAAGTTTTGTCATGTTTTGTTGACATATTAAAACGTTTAACTTGGTCACAAGGTTTACTTACATGGACACACAGACAGACGGACGGACAGACATAGTTAAATCGAATCAGAAAGTGATTCTGAGCCGATGTAGGACCAATATTTTTGGGTGTTACACAAACGCATAATACCCTCCCCACTATAGTGGTGTAGGGTATAATAAACCACATTTTTTACATACTATTCACTGGTGTAGAGTATCAAATGGTCGGCCAGGCTTTTTAAATTATGAAAGGCATAAGATTTACGTCGTTTTTTATTACATTCATCACTATTCACAATAATTTATTTTAAACGTTCCTTTCGACATATACTTACCACTTATTTGCATTTGTTTTTCAAATCACGTAAATTATTTTAAAATATTATTTATTTATTATTACCTAAAAACACTTTATTTCGCTAAAATTGAATTTGTATTCACACAATAAATTGATCACTTTATATGTTACTTCTATAACTAAAACTGAGATAAAGATGACCAGATGATCTGAAATTTTTTATGAATTATTTAGGCCGCTGTTTTCACCCCAAAAAATGCACTTTCTAGATTTTTTTCCAAGCTTACATATATAACTTTATAGTATACAGAAAATAATCAATCAACTTCACGAACAATTAATTCGTAATATACACGAAAATTTCTTGTATAATACAAACTATTTTTAAATCAACCCCTTATCTTATTTTACGAAAGTACGAAAATCTTTTGTAATATATTTTTCATATACATATATTTATGTTATTAAAAAAATATTTCGTAAAATAAAAAATTTTTTACTAAATTTATTTTGCTTAGTACGAAAACACAAAGTATTTCGTACAATGTGAGACATTTTTCGTATATATTATTTATAAATTATTTTCAGTATATGTATCTACAATGATATAAAAATTAAAAGTGATTTTTATCCTTGTAGAACTAGTTATTTCTATCTTACCTAATATTTGAATTATTTTACAGCACTTATGATTTAAAGAATATTGCATCTGGCCACCTAAAACTAGTCTCATGTTTTTAACAATTTCTGTTGTCATATCTTTTTCTCGACTAACACTTTAATTGTTCAATTGTTAAGCTTTGAAATTTATGATTTTTTTGTTTCGTCACTAACAATGGAACGATATTTTTTCTTTTGCCATTGCCTTTCAATGATTCATTTGCAGATTTGACGAGTCAAGCTCAGACAAAGAAATTTTGGATTTATTGTTGGAAAAAAAGCGTTACGATAAACGATTGTTGCCGCCAGTTAATGGTAAGTTAATATTGTGTATGTCTGTGAAGTTATCTATATTTGAATCTCAAATTTATATGTATATACATGCAACACATCTGTGAGCATAATAATATACTAGGTCTGGGTCGTTCCAGGAAAAAAGGTTAAAAGAAATTGTGTTTTGCCTATAGTTTTCTAACAATTTCAAAAAAGATTTTTTGCGAACTAATTCTTTTTTGAGATTGCTCAAATTTACTGTTTAATTGACTTAACGAATTTAAAAGATCCTGTCTTAATTAGATTTTTGTTCAATCATAACAAAGACAAAAAGCTATCAAATTAGCTCACTTGTACTTTCTTTTATACTTACGTTTTTAGACAACTAATGTTTTACTCTCTGCCTCTTCAGTCTATAACCTCTACTAGTTTATCCTGTTTCTATAATTCTATACATAACTGCACATAAACACGAATGTCTGAGTGTATGTATGAAAAAGGATTCCTATTGAAATATGAAGAAGACAATTAATTCAAAAGAATTAATTGAAGGGGCAAAGTGTTGCCGTATAGATGACAGACATCATCTTCAACGCTATTGATGTCATTGCTTATTGTTTTGTATTGTAGAAAAAATTATTGAAAAATTTCATTTACTAAAGTACTTGTTATTTTCATTATGATATTCTCTAAACACTGTTCAAGTTGAAAATGTCCCTGTCAATTTGTATCTATTCCTATGGCATTTTATAGTAATGTTAACAAATACCAGCCAAAGACCAATGATGGTTACATTAAAATAAATTGACCGGATATACTGTTATTTCCGGTTTCATGAGTTTTACATTTAAAATGGAAACATATATAAAATGTTTGTAAAAAATCTACCAGAAAGAAGTACTCATGTTTCAAATATAAAACAATAATTTAAAACAAATAAAATAAATAAAAATAAATAGAATATATAAATGGTGGTTTTAACGTGTTAAAGTAATTATTATATTAAATTTATTTGCAAAGTATTATGACAAATGGGATGCGCATTTCCATAGAACAAGGTCTACGAAATTAGTTGATTCTTTTCTAGTCTCAAATATTCTACAACCATATAGTCTAATCTATAGTCTTGTCTATAGTCTAGTCTATAGTCTAGTCTATAGTCTAGTCTATAGTCTAGTCTATAGTCTAGTCTATAGTCTAGTCTATAGTCTAGTCTATAGTCTAGTCTATAGTCTAGTCTATAGTCTAGTCTATAGTCTAGTCTATAGTCTAGTCTATAGTCTAGTCTATAGTCTAGTCTATAGTCTAGTCTATAGTCTAGTCTATAGTCCAGTCTATAGTCTAGTCTATAGTTTAATCTATAGTTTAGTCTATAGTCTAGTCTATAGTCTAGTCTATAGTCTAGTCTATAGTCTAGTCTATAGTCTAGTCTATAGTCTAGTCTATAGTTTAATCTATAGTTTGTTCTATAGTCCAGTCTACACTCTAGTCTATAGTCAAGCCTATAGTCTAGTTTATAGTCCAGTTTATAGTCTACTTTATAGTATAGTTTATAGCCTAGTTTTTAGTCTAGTCTATTCTATAATCTAGTCCATAATCTAGTCAATTCTATAATCTATTCAAGTCTATAGTCTACTAAAGCCTATAGTCTAGTATAGACCGTACTCTAGTCTAGTTTGCAGTCTAGTCTATAGTCTAGTGTATAATTTAGGCTGTGGTCTAGTCTTAATTATAGTATACAGTCTGTATATAGTATATAGTTTAGTCTTTATATATATTCTAGTATAAAGTCTTTTCTATAGTCCAATCTTTAGTCTAGTATACTAAGAGGAAAATTTGTTTGTTTTGAACATTAAAACCTAGAGAATTCTATTGGTGTTTTTATTTAGTTCTATTTTTAAATTTATATATACCAGGACAGCTCCAAAATAACCAGAAAAACAAAGTTAATGGAAACCTAGACTTTTTAAATATTTTCAATATTCATTGTTTTTCCTAATATTTGCAGATTAATATGTAATTCAATGAATAGTTTTTTTATCTTAAATCAATATATAAAATCGATTTTAAATAAGTTAAATTTTACAGATGAAGACTTTTGCTGTGGATTGTCATCACCAGATATGGCTACAGAACTAAATTCAAGGAGACCACATAGACGCGGTTTGTTAATTTTATAATTGACTTAAAATCTTAATCTATCGTAGAGATTTACAAATATGCCAGTTAAATAGTTCTGTCATTTGAATTTGATTTTATGACACTTTTTAAAGACAACATTAAACATATATTAATATTTTTATTATATTTTAAAGTAATTTAAAGTACCGCTTAACACAAATGATCATTGCGGCAATAAATCGTTTAATTAATTTTTTCTTTATAATATTATGTTTAACATTATTTTGTTTAATTGAGTATTCTTTTTGATTTAAGTTTTGTGGCAATCCACGGCAATCAATTTTATTACTTGTGTTTTTTTCATAAATAATCATTTATATTTTAACTTAATTTATGTACCACTTACATATGTATTTAGTAGATGACTAAATAATTTTTGTACTTTTACCACAATTCGTTCTAGTACATTGTGTTCGTACCCATATGTATTTTTGTTCTTTTAACGTTAATTTCTTTAGAAAGCAATTCCTTGAAATTATTATTAAAATAATATTAATTAATTTGTTATTTATATTTTTTCTATTTGTTATAACATAATTTGTTAACCACAACGACAACAACTACAACAAACAGGTACTCTTACGGTAAATGTGAACGTTTTACTACTTAGTTTAGCATCGCCCGATGAGAGTAGTCTGGTAACTATAATTTAAACATTACTTAATTTTGAATTTATAATTTTATTTTTTTTTTGTTTTTGTTATGTCTTATTCTGCATCTTAATGAATAAAATTTAAATTAATTTAGAAATATGAAGTGGAATTTCTGTTGAATCAACAGTGGAATGATCCTCGTTTACAATATGGCAACAAGTCACATTATGATTTTCTAAATGCATTGCATCATCACGATAGCATTTGGACGCCGGACACTTATTTCATTATGCACGGCGACTTTAAGGATCCCATTATACCCATGCATTTTGCTTTAAGAATTTACCGGAACGGGACCATTACGTACGCAATGAGGTGTGTATAAAAGAAACGTTTATTATTATTTTATCTTATGGACATATATGTATATAAATGTACTATATTCATATTTTCTGTTGTTGAAAACTATGAATATGTATTTATTAATTACACAAGTACATTCTTACATACATACATCTGCTGCTACCAACATTGTTACTACTAGTATTATCCTAATGACCCAACAAATACTGCAGTTAAACATTCATACTACAATTTTACTTCCTAATAACTTCCAAAAAAAGAATATTGAAATTACTTCTTGAGAATGACTTCTGATGAAGTGAATTTGAAATCAAATAAAAAGGACATCCCTCCTATGACAAGCTTGTGTAATAATCATGTAATAATTGTGTAATAATATTGTGTAATAATCATCATGAAAAAGTCCTGTAGAAGTCTTTTTCAGTACTTTCATGGAACATATTCTACTTACTTTTCGCCTCTTTGAAAGTTATTTCTTAGGATAGTAATAGGGTATTATGACGTTGTAATGATGTTCATTATACAAAAAAATATTGGTCCGAATTGTCAAATTTCAAATAATGAATAAACCGAATAATTTTCATCAATTAACCGATTGAGAAAAACTCACTATTTAACAGTAAAATTAAATTTTACAAAATTTAAAATTTTTGTGATAACTTTTCTTCCTTTCTTAATTTTTTAATAATTTTCTATAATAAAGAACAATTATTTGATGATTTTTATAACAGTACTTCTGATTTTTGAAAATATATAATGAAAAGTAATGATCCTTTACTTCTACAGCCGATTTCGATGAAATATTTTTATCTGAATTTTGAACTCGTTGAAAAGTCTTAAAAATATTAACTTCTATATAAAGAAAATGATTTCACATAAAAAGAAATAATTTATAATACTTCAGAAAAAACTTTATAAAAAAAATATATAGAATGTAAGATTTATGTTTATAAGAGGAAAAAAATTATCGTAAAAAAATCTAGTTTCATTTTAATCGATTAACCGAATAATTTTCAATTATCCAATTATTAATCGGCTAACGTAAAACCAAAATAGTTATTTGACGAATAAACCGAATAAGTCAAAAAACATGAATAATTGAACACCATATCTTACACCCATAATGATCTGGCCATATTTGAACATAGATCCTAGAAAACCCATCTCGAAGAAAAAACTTTAATTAGCATAATGCTTTTAAAAATATGTTAGTTTAGAGATAAAACTGAATCCGTATTATATGCATAGCATATTAGATCAGAATCATATTTTGACTGATTATGATATATACTTCCGTCTGTGAGTTCAAGTTAACCTTGTTACTTCTTTTCATCCAAGAACCTCAACACTTCGTTTGTTCTTAATGTTTATATGTTATACATATTCAATCAACAAATAGGAAAGGTATAAAAATTTTCAGGAATTACTTTCATAACTTGGACCCTGATACGTTAACTTTTATTATATCTATCTTTTATATATAAGAATGTACGTGTGTTTGGGTATACTTCGACTAGGCGATGTGCCACACACACATACAAAGAATGTATTAAAAGTACCCACTACCCTGCCAGCAAATTTGAGTTTACTTTTGGATACATGAACTAAATAGTCACTATAAGGGTCCAATTTTATGTTTCTTAGTGCTAAGTTAAAAAATTTACAAAAACAATATACATTACTTTCTAATTTTGATCATAATTTTGTTAAATTTTAGTGCGTTTTAGGGCAGGTTTCTTACTTATCAGTTAAACTAGGCTTAACTTGCTGTTAGATTAAACTCAGAACAAATTTAGGCGGACTTTAACCGATGATTGTGTTTTTCAGTTAACTTTGTTAGTATTTCCAAGATTTCAGTCAAAAACATAAACAATGAACATTTAAAACAATAATTATTAAAACAAAATTAATTGGTCAATTAAACTCAGTTAAACTAAGATAATAAGTAACTTTACTGATAACTGAAAAACACGAAACATATTAAACCAGGTTTAACCAAAGAATGAAGATTATCTTTATCAGAAAAACTCGCCCTTAATATACCAAAAGTAAAATTAAATGATAATAACTTTTCACTTTTTATTAACTCAGATTATATCAAATTAGATTGTTTTAAACTTTAAGATGTAACGTTATGGTTACAATTCGGATAGAAATTGTTGGCAGGGTAAACAGACATGTCTGATGTCAAGAATTTTTTGAAATAATTCTTATACTTATACTGTCGAAAGGGAATTTTTAAGCTACGACAATTATTTTTTATTCCTATAGTATTCTTTAGACATAAAAGAGAATAGTTTACACATTTTATAAATCCGATGATTTTTATTTAAATTTTTTTAAATTTTGGTAATACACAATAATTGGTAAAAAATTACATAAGTTTTTATGGTTTAGTTTTATAGTTTTAAATATATTTTCTATTTTCATATATAATATGTAAATAGTATGGTTTTAAAATTAATTTAAAAGTTGCTGTTATTATTTATTTATGCATCCTTAAGAAGTCATCATGAGTAATGGAAGCTTATAAATTATTATTAAAATTAAACCATAAAAAATTATATATATAAAAATAGTTTTCATCAGACGTTGATCAGAATAGTCAGGTCATTTTTTTATACTTGATCACATTTTTGTACGAACTGTCGGACATTTTATCAGACATTTATCCGACTTTTCTTATATTTAATAAGATTTTCGTATAACTGTCGGTCATTTTATCAGACATTTGTCAGACTTCAATCGCATTTCTCAATTCCTTCAAAATTTTCCCAGGAATTTTCATCAGATTCCGTAACGAATTCTCACCGACAAATCTACATATCTTTTAGTATTTCCTCAAACAAAAAGTTCCGAATACTGAGCAACTTTTTATACGATTCGGATTTGGGGTGTCGGTACGAATACGTTACGAAATCGACAAAAATTGTTAAATTAGAAACTGCTATAGCTAGAGTCTTAACATATCTGTATATGTACAACTTTGACAAAATGAGCGGACTTGGGATAGTGGGAGTGGCATTTCAAAAAATATTTAATTAGTATTTATGAGAATATATTTATATCAGTTAAAGTTATTAAAGTCCATATTAGTAACAAAATGAATACTTTAGCCAGAAATGGGAAGACTAAAAAAAGGGGTCGTTACACCCTCAATATAAAACATATAAAGCTATAATGCTAACATTTTACAAGAAAAACTTTAATATTTATTATTTGTGCAAAAAAAGTAAGTAAGCAACAATAAGGGTCAAATATCTGAGAAGAAATTAGAGCTAGAACCTCCAAAATTTTGCAAAAACAACTTTGACTTTAGTGAACATTGGTGGAACAACTGAGCGGTTAGCAATAGGAGCCGGTAAACCCCCAATATAATTTAAGTACAAAAATTCGAATTTTTTGTTAACCATTAGAACTATAATCATCAAATTTCTTTTCTATAGATATATTTAAACAAATTACTGATATTTTGCATTAATTTCTTTTTAGACGACACCTAATTTTATCCTGTCAGGGAAGTTTACATATATTTCCATTCGATGATCCAAAATGTTCATTTTCTATGGAAAGCAGTAAGTATTAAACAATGAAAACATTTTATGAATTTGGTAAAAAAATTTTATTAAAACTTTATTATACATACTTATAAATTTAAATTTAAGAAGTAAGGGTACTATATTCAGCTGCGACGAATCTTATATACCCTTCACCATAGTATATTTAAAAAATATTTATTTTTATAAAATTTATATTTAATTTTAATTTTATAAAATTTTATAAAATTTATATTTATCCAACTATATCATTATTATATCATTAGCAAAACAAACGCTAAACGAAATAAAATACAGAAGGCAATAAAACCAACAGACATTCTAACATACAAAATAAAATACACAAATAACAAAAACATAATACAAAACGCAATAAAACCAACAGACATCCGAAACATATATATTTTTTTCCAATACACAGTGTTGTCTTTTTTTGATGAAATTTTCAGAGGATGCCTCGGATTTTTGCTTATATCTCCGTTATTTATGGGCGCATTTTGCTGATTTTAAATAGCAAACTTCTAAAATAATTATATAAGATTTGTATCCCGAAGATATCTGGGGTCTTCAGAAACCTGTTTTCAATAGAGAGACCGCGTGGCTTAATCAACTCCGCTATCTATAAGGATTCAGAATATATATTTATATAATTTATAGGGTCTGAAAATTATATTGTGGAAATTACAAACGAAATAACCTTCTCACGAAGGTGAAGGGTATAAAAGTGTTTATAACTCGAAAGTACCAAATTAATTTAGATATTTTTAATAAATAACTGTTTAATATGTATTTAAGTTTAATATGTATCTTCTATTACAGTTTCGTATGAAGAGGCCCAAATAAAATACGTTTGGAAAAACGATGAGGATACTTTACGCAAAAGTCCTTCATTGACGACATTAAATGCATATTTGATAAAAAATCAAACAACTGCCTGTGATCAAAATAGCTGGAGAGGTGAGTCCACAATGCAAGCATTTTCTCTTGTTTAATAGTTTATCTTTCTTTCCAAATGCAGAAATTAGTTTTGTCGTTTAAAGTGTTCTGTATTAATTGCGTTTAGTTTTTATTTTTAATGTTCTTCTCGTTTCTTGTTTTGTATTGAATTCTTTTGTTGTAGCGTAGAAGCGTTTTATTTTATTTTAACAAAATGTCTATTGTTTTAATTTATTTGTTAAAAATATTTTTCTATTGTATATTTAATTTAATTATATTCACATGTCTGACTTAATGTTCTTTATCATTATTGTTTTATACCAAACATTTTTTTCTAGTAATTAAAATTCTCTTATTGAATTTAAATGAATTCGTTGTGTTATTTTAATGTAGATTTTAAACGATATGAACAAATTTAATTTCTTAACAAATTCGCAAGTAATTTAGCCAATATTTATTAAACAAAAAAATGTATTTAAATTACATTACAAACAAAATATTTACTATACGTATGAGTAATTAGATTATTTTCAATAGTTTGTTTTTAGTAAGAAATATATTGAATTGTTTATTTTGGAAAATAGATTTAAAATTTTAATTAGCTTTTGCTACATGCCATTGCTGCATAATTAATATTTGGAAACAAGAATTGGAGATTTTTATATTATTTTCTTTTTCTAATCGTTCTTCAAATGAGAATGGCTTTCTTTCTAATATTGATTTTAAAATAAAATATTTTGCATTTGCTAAATTTAATTAATTAATATGATTTTTGCAAACTTACATACATAAATATGCATAAATAAATAATTTGCTCCTTATAATTATAGAAATCAGTTAATTATTTAAACTATTTTTAGTTTTAGATTTGCCGTTTTATTTAGTTTCGTTTTTGGCCTTTAATTTGGTTGAAATTCGTAGCTGAAAAAAATTAAAAAATAATAGAGTTTGAAGTATTTAATAAAAAACGGCGTTTTATTGTTTGTTTGTATTTAAAAGATTTATACATATCTATCACTTTCTACTATTATTCCAATTTTAATTATGAAGGGAACTACAGCTGTCTTAGAGTCGATTTAATATTTACCAGAGATCGAGCATTCTATTTCACCACCGTTTTTATACCTGGCATTATATTGGTGACGTCATCATTTATAACATTCTGGTTAGAATGGAATGCTGTACCGGCTAGATCCATGATAGGTAACAATTCACATTCAACACCATCTACTACTTTAATCATTTACAAAATGAAATCCCTCCAAAAAAATATAATAAAAAAACAAACACTGTACAACAACTATAAAATCGAAAACAGTTATATTTAAACTGTATTTTCATTTTAAAACATTAGAAAATCAAACCAACACCATTTCCTTTTTGTCACCACCACAACAATTAAATAAAATTGAACTCATTTTATTTGGATCTTGTTTTATAATTTTACTTTGCCGCCGCTGCCACCATCTTCAGATAATAATTTACATGATTATTTTAACTATTCCTTTGTATTTATTTTTCTTAGTTGTTTGATTTTTCCAATTCACCTTTAATTTTTCAAACATTTCACTGACCAGTCAGTCAATCAATCGTAAACCAATCCACCAACTATTACTTGAAACATTAACAATCTGCCTGGTAGCCTCATTTAACATTTTTACAAATGTTTTGCCTTAAGAACTGTATACTTTTTGTATAATTTTTAAAACTTATTTTAATTTATAAAAAATACCTACATTTTTAATAAAATACCTTTTCAATTTTTATACATATTAGACGTTTTTCATTTGAAATCCTTTTTTTCTATTTAGTTTTTAAAACTACATCCATAAACCAATAAATCGTATCTCTGACATATTTCTTTAAGTATATTAAAGTATAAATTGACAATATGTTTTATATATATTACAATACAGTTGCTATACGGATATTGAACAAAAAAATAATTTCAAAATCACTTCCCAATTCACTGCAAATTTTTATAATTCATAATTTATGTGTTTTATGCATGAACCTTTCTCCCAATTAATCGTATCGTTTATTATTCTGAAAGCAAAAATTAGTTATAAACAGTTTTAGGTTAAAGAAATCTAGGATTAGTATCTAATAGTAATAGGAATATATTCGATAAAAACGTTTTCAAATTGAGAATATAATTTAGGGTTTTAGTCCTAGAAGATCTATATATTTGTTAAAATGTTGAACATATTGTAAAGTGTGTCTAAAATTATTGTTAAAGTCCTACGTCCACTATTACACCGATAAAATTAATGCAATAATATCATTTAGAAAATATATATACTTCTACTATATGCACTGCCTTAATATATTTGTAAGATCAAACTATTTTCTCAATAACTTTATTCTTTCAATTCAAAACTATCACGTACCAAAAAAAAAATAAATTAATGGATTTTGATCATGTATATTCTAAAAACCTTGACGGCACTGAGGTTTAGAGAGCGTCTGTTACTCTCTTTGTGTTTATTAACTTATACTTACTCTCTTTCTATCTATTAGAAATTAATTATCTAATAATGACTGGATTCATCGCTATTGATCGTACAAGTGTACTGCCAAATTGCACTTGTTTTAAAGAATTAAATTTACACCTGAAAAAAACTCATGTTTCCTTTATAAATTAAAATATTTTTAGCAAATTATTGACATGTTTCAATTAAAGATTTTCTACAAAGTGTTTTATTTGTATAGTTATTGAGATCCCAGGAAAAAAAGCGAAACGAAGAGTTGTTCCACAACCTCGCAGTTTCGGATATTTCACAACTCTACACCTCTCTTAAATATGCAGGGGCAAACAAGACGATCCATACTGATGCTGAAACCTCTTGTGGAGCGGGGAGTATAATGCTTGATAAAGCCTGATAATAACAAATTACTGCAGTAAGGGTCGAGCAATCGTAATACTTAAACCAGAAAACAACGCGAAAGATGGTCAACCCTTCCTTCTCTCATCAGTCGCGAAAACTCTTGAGGAACTTCTACTTCCCCAGTTTTTATACCCTACACCACTATAGTGGGGGGGTATTATACGTTCGTGCTGATGTTTGTGACACATAAAAATATTGGTCCAATACCCACCTTAAAGTATACCGATCGATTCAGAATCTTTTTTTGAGTCGATTAACACATGTCCGTCTGTCCTGTTGGCTGGTTGTCCATCTAAAATTTGTGCGCAAGGTACAGGCCGCAATTTTCAAGATAATTGAAATTAATGAAAATAATGATGAAATTTGGACCAAGCATGGTTTTTGGCACAGGGACAAATCCTATTGAAAATGGCTGAAATCGGTCCATTATTTCACCTAGCCCCCATACAACCGTACCTCCCGATTTGAACTTTTTATGCCATAATTACGTCAAATATTGTATTATCTCTCTAAAAATTGGAACAAATAAGTTCTATATATGTATAAATGACACTGCAGATTTTCGTAATGATAGGCCCTTATTTACCCCAGCCCCTATACATACCCCCCTTCAAAAAATATTTTAAACGTCTAAAATAGACTTGTAACCATTTGTATCGCAATGAAACTCAACAATACTGTTATTTAAAAATATATCCTTTTCCCAAATTTATCGACGATCGGCCTATATTTGTCCTATATAAAACCTTATTTAGAAAATGTGTTGTACATCTCCATCTCACTATTAATCACCATATCCACTCTAATAAAACTTGCCTTAATAGGACACCCCTAGCGGCGCTAGACTGAAGACTTTCGATGCAGTCCGTCATACAAACTCCTCAAGGATATCCTGCAGTCCAAACATATTAAAGGGATGTATTGTAAATTATCTTAGTGATAGTCAGTCATTCGTTAAGTGACGAGTGTAACCCGTAATTTTAAACAAGAAGTATCTTATGTTTAGCTTTGAATTCTCTAAGCTCCCCATTTTGAGTTAAACGTCACAATACACTAAATTTTTCTTTATTATGGGCTCAATCGACTACGACGCCCAAATTCATTATTATATACATCCTTACCACCGTGTTTACGAGAAAAGCATCGTAGTTCATAAACACCATTTATTAATTTCAACAACATTCATAGTGATCAGTATCGCGGTTTAAGATTATCGCGTTAAGTAGACAAGAACTTACCGATGAAATCAAAAGTTACTTACGTACAACTGAGATCAGGATGAAGTAACAGGCTCAATGCCTACTAGCCCTCGTAGACCATGCCCTCCACAATATAAACCCAACATCTTGTAAGGGTACTTTTGAAACCCAACACATATTAAAATGTTCAAGTTGGCTCAATGGATTTTTGGACTAATCCTGCAAAAGTATCTAAATTTCGTGACTTGGATCTTAATACAAAAATCATGGATTGAAATTCTTGGAAATCCCAACACAAGGAATGCTGATTTGGTATTGTAGTCAAAAGTTTTAAAAATTATGGTAAAGACTGTAGTGATTTGATTAAGAGAATCAATTAATCTCCTGCATATAACTAAGTTACATTAAACTGGACAAATGTATTTAAACCAAAAAACTACTTTAAAATGGTGATGTTATTGGAGAAACGTGGGTACTTGTAATGATCGCTTACAAATAAGTACATAAATAAGTCATTAAAAATATTTAAGGGTTGTTATATTATGAAGTAATAACGTCATTGGAACACCACAAGTTTTCTAATGATATTTAATATAATTTTCACTCAATGTTTAGAAATTCTGAATTTTAAACTAAAAATGTATTTCTATGATGCTAGAAAAATTATAAAAAGATATACACAATTTCAAAAGACGCATGAGTAAATAGTAGCTGTAGAATATACTTTTATATACTAACAGATCCTTTGCATACTCTATCATTATGAGATCAAGTATATAAAATAGCTTTTGCCCGATAATTTAATGATTATCGTTACATACACAGCTGATATCGAAAAAAAAATTACAGCAAAATTTAGCTTTTATCTCATATAACATATATTATGAGTTAATCTGGCAAATTTTGCATTGTGGTGTTTTGACAATAATAAGCTTATGGCATCATCAGCATAAGAATACAATTTAGCAAATATCGGGGGCCTATGTTTGAAAAACAACAAAAAGTTATTGAGAGAAGTATATTTGTTTGGTCTTGCACCTTGTTACGCGTAGTGTATACTTTATTGTATTATTTCTGTATTTAAAAAAATCTTTAAAAATAAATTCTAAAAAAGCAAAAATCAATCTATGTACTAACTTACAACTTTTGATGATATGCCAACATGGTGTCTTCTTCTGTATTCTGTATGTGTTCTTTTAAAGGTAATTACAGTTGTCTACAAGTTGAGTTAACATTTACCCGTGATCGTGCATATTATTTTACAACCGTTTTCATACCTGGCATTATATTGGTGACTTCATCCTTTATTACCTTCTGGCTGGAATGGAACGCAGTGCCAGCCAGAGTTATGATCGGTACGTAGAATTCTTCCTTCCTTTCAAAAAAAAAAAAATAAATAATTAAACTATACATACAACATATATTTTGATTTCTCTCTCTCTACTTAAATATATTGTAACTGTAGCAACTAGATATGCATAAATACAATTAAATGTTTATTAAACCAAAAGTATCTGTGTAAAAAAGAAATTATGAAAATACATATTTTTCATAAATACTAGTTTATAGTTGTCGTTATATCGTACTTATTCGTTATCAATCTCTATACTCTTTCCCTCTTATGTACATACATACAATATAACTAAAATAAAATCAAAAGGAAACAATTCAAAAGTAATTGATATGTTTTTACATCCGCCCCCTCGGATGTTGGACTGAGTTTTAGGTTAAAAGTTTTGTTTTAACTTTTATTCTTAGAAAAAATAAAAGAAAACAATAAAACAAGAAAAGTTAAATGTTTTGATTGTTTGTTTCATTGTCTATAATTCTATTAGTAGCAAAAACATTAAAATCTACAGTTTTAAAAGAATATGTCAGTGTTTTTGAGGTTTTAACTCTTATAGTAAGAAAAAGTTTATGTTTTTATGTTCTGTTCCTTGTAATTTATTTAACAGCAGCAGTTCAAATACAAGTTCTATAAAAATTCGAATAGAAACATTTTTGTTATTTTGTCTAGTTTTCTCATTTATCTCATTATTTAATTGTATTTTCCTTCCAATTACTTGATGTTTGATTTGATCTGCACTGCATGTCTTATTTCATTGCACAAAATTACATACACCGTTAGTACATTTACAACCATTCATATAAATAAACAATCACACAAATTTGTATCTCATGCACTCATATTATTTTGATTATAAAAAGTATGAAATTTTAAAAGTCAACATTTCGAAAATAAAAAAATTGGATCATTTTATACAACTACGTTCCACAATGCAATTTTTCTGCCTCAACGCTCTCAATCGTGATTTAACCATTGCGAACTGATTTACATTTGACTCCATACAAAATTTCAACTAAGAACGAATGGAGGTCATCACAATTATGATTCGAACATCACAAAACTTTGTCAGATGACACAAACAAATTTTAAACCCTCATATCTAAGTCCGCTTTTCCAAAGTTAAGCTGTAAATTTTTTCGCCACACAAATTTTCGATATGCCTTAATAAAAGGTTTTAAGTTAAATTAGAAAAAGATGACATTACAGCAAATATAATATAAATATATACATATAAACATGTTGTGAAATAAAAATGTCCTAGTAAGAAGTCCCCAGAAAGGTGTTCTTTTCTGGGGACCTCTTATCGAGCCACTAGTAGGCCCATGAGGTCAAAACTCAAAACATAAACATGACAAATCAGAAAGCGTTTTTTACCCTTGCATTAAAAATATCTTATACTAAAAAAATTAACTAAAATACCACTTTTTGATATTGTTAATAATTTCACAAATTTCTCTAATTCATAACCACGGTGCAAAAACAGCAAATATATGATAAAAAAATGAAAGATAATTCATTACGAAAAGAAAAAGGACCTCATGAAAAAGTACACAACAAGCTGCTTTCATATTTAATTTTTTTTAATCCTATGAAATATGATTTAAATATTTGCAATATTTCGATATTCTCACTGATACATATCGACATATTATTTATTTGTTTGCCATATTTACAAAACTTACTGGAATTTATAGTATATGATCCGATATTTAATATATTAACAAATATATTAACAAAAATAAAAAATATTTTTTTTTTATCACGTTACCTTTTATGGAGAAAAACTTATACTCAAGAAAATACATCTAAATATATTTATTCTATTTAAATAACTTACAAGTAGACTTAAATGTCTCTCTATTTTTGTTAAAAATATTTCAAAATAAAGTAAAAAACAAAAATAATGTACATTTATAACATAATTATTGTTGTTGGGTATCATATTGTCGGCCACGCCCGACTATACATTCATACTTGTTCAAACAATTTTTCTACGACCTAAATTTTATATATAATGTAAATTAAAAAAAAAAACAAGACGAACAAGATTTCAACGTCGACTTTTTGTGGTCTCTCTACATTGATGCAGAGCCGACACAGTACAGTGAATTACCAACATTTGACTACTTAAAATTAAATTTTCAATCTATTTCAGAGCTATCAGCAGACAAATATATGGGTTGTTGCGGGGAACCCCACACCCTATATATTCCGGTAGTTCTATTTTATACCCTACACCACTTCAGTGGGGAGGGTATATTGGGTTTGTGCTGATGTTTGTAACATACAAAAATATTCGTCCTATACCCTCCATAAAGTATACCAATCGGCTTAGAATCATTTTCTGAGTCGATTAAGCTATGTCCGTCCATGTAAACCTTGTGCGCAATTTTCAAGATAATTGGATGAAATTTGGCACACACTCTTCTTTTGGCCCAAGGACGAAGCCTAATGAAAATGGTTAAAATCGGTCCATTAATTCGACTAGCCCCCATACAACCGTACTCCCCAAATAGGGATTTTTGGCTTATAATTAACTTAAATGATCTATTATGTTAAAAAAAGTCGACAAAACTTAGTTTTATAGAACTTAAGATGACACTACCGGTTTTTGTAACGATCGGGCTTCATTTGACCCTATCCCCCATACAAACTCCCCTTCAGAAAATGACTCAAAGGTCAAAACTCACTTACAAACACTAATAACACTTTTAAATTCTACATAAATAATACTGAAGAAGACTTAACTCCCCCTACCAACATTTTTAAGGATAGGGCCATATTTTGCCCTACTCCTCTTTGGGCCCTCTTAAAAAAATCTCTTTTTTTGCCAAAAAAAAAAAAGTAAAAATATTCCGAAATAAAGTTAAAAAACAAACCAAATGCTTTATTTTTTTAAATAATCCCCATTTTTAACATACATACTGACTGGTGTAGGGTATCATATGGCATCATATGAAACGCTCACTATTTTAATACTACTCATTTTTAGATAAATAACCTCAAATGGAATTTTTTTTTTATTTTGAAACAATAAATTTTTTGGGGAAAATCGTTTGAACAAAACTCTGTCTGTCCAAAATGTTCAACTTTGGATGGATAGACCAGTTTGTGCATGGTCTATCCATCCAATTGTGCAATTTTCGTTAATGACGATTTTTTGAGTTGGGTTATTTGATATGAAATTAGCCGTTTATGAACTAGCTATAGAATCAAATATATAAATTTAGCATTGTCTTATACATGTAGTTTGGAATTTAATTATAACAAATTTCATATTCATATATCTCTGGGAGAAATTTGAAATTGCTAAGATTTATTCAATTACTATATAACACCTATTAAAATAAAATAAAATAGATCTCCTGAAACATCATATGTATAATGAAATAAAAAAAGATAATAAATATGAATATTTATACATACGTACATATGTATACATACTTACATATATGGAATTTCATGTCACGTAACCCAACTCAAAAAATTGATTTTTGAAATTTGCACAAACGTTAGTAATATTGGATAGTAGGTTCGGCTCTATCTGTCAAGAATTTAGAGAGGGTCAAAGGTATACATTTTGGTCATACAGGGTTTAATTCAAGTGAATGTATTTTTTCACCTATTGGTCCTAGCAAAAATTGTCTAAAGAAGTTCAGATAGCTTTCTCTTCATTCTTTCCTAATTATTTTTTAATTTTTAAAAATGTTAATTTCACCCAAATCGCAAGACAATGATTTTAAAAGTTGGGTCACTTGACACGAAATTCTCCATATACTAGGTATAATCATATATATGTCATATCCTTTAGTATGCAAACATTATTTATATATTATACTTAAACGTATATACTTTAATCGTATGCACTTTTAGTTCCATGCACATCTATGGCAAATTTTATCCATGTTGCCTTTCGTAGATATAGTTATACCATATTTTTGCTTTTGCCGAATCCAATTGCGTTCACCTACTATAACCGCACATACCCTCAGAGACACCCATACACATTCACCTACAAATTCAATCATTTCACGCTCAAACAGTTCAAACAAATATTAATAAAAAAATCAAATATTCAAATACTATCATTGAAATGTATCAGCAACATTGAGACCAAACAAAAATAGACCAAAAAGAAGAAAAAATATTGAAAATACAACATATTGTATTTTATTTTTAGTCCATTTTTTTATTTATTTGGTAATAATATTAATCGATTTTTAATTTCTTTCCCATGTTACGTTTTAAATCAAAAATATGTATAACGAAAACTTTCAATTACAACTACAACAATAACGACGGAAAAAAGGTGTAACAACAATGTTGAATTTTTTCACAACATCCAACGGTTTCCGCAGCACACTACCAGTGGTCTCGAATCTTACAGCGATGAATGTCTGGGATGGAGTTTGCATGTGTTTCATTTACGCGTCCCTGCTGGAATTTGTTTGCGTCAATTATATGGGACGTAAGCGGCCACAGCACAATGTAGTTTATCGACCCGGAGAAAATCCTGTTACACAGGTAATGTATACAATCAATCGAACAACAATAATATTACAAAAAAAAACTTTTAGGTAGAAAAACCAATCAAGTACAGTTAGTTAGTCCATTTATTCCATTTAAATATTTATTTATTAAACTGTGTATGTATGTTTATATGAACTTTATGAACTCCAATCTCTCTATCGCGTTGAACACATACATACATAGAATAAAAAACAACTGAAAAAATATAATAATAAAAATTTAGAACGCTTTAAGGAATATGTATAAAAACATATTTTTTGGAGTGGCATAAATTGAATTGCTAAATCAGTTTAAACAGAATCAAATTTTAAAACCAATCAAAAAAAATATAAAACAAAAACGGATCAAAATCGAACAATTCATGAAACAACAAAATCAATCAGTCAATCTATCTATCTTTCTCTTACCTCTCTCCCCCTTTATCTCGTTATATATTTTTCGATTACCCTGTATTCTCTATTCTCTCTATAAAACAGTCAATCAATCGATTATACTTTTACTTTCCTTTACCATTTTTTGTTGAATTTTCTCCTTATCATTTGTATTCATTTTTTATGTTTTTTTCTTTTGAAATGGTTCATTCTCTAATGATCACAAACAATCGATTTATTCACTCTCTATAAAGTATTATATCGTACGCTCTCTACATATTCTTTCTCTTTTTAATGTATCCTCAAATATTTAATAATAAATAACAACAACAATATTCTCTTCATATTTTTAAAATAAAATTCTCTCTTTATCTATTAAATTTTTTAATAAATATTAGAAATTTATTTATATATTTTCAACTTTTTGAGTTTTTATTTATTATATTTTTAAAACAATAATAATCAAAAACAAAAAAGAACAATCTTTTATTTATATTCCTAATAATTTTCTGTTTACTTAGTGATAAATTAATTTAAATAAAAAAAAACATTTCTAACTATTAGTAGCATTTTGTATTTTAACAATAAAAAACAAAACTAAAAATACAACGAAAAATAATTTATGTGTTTCTATTTTACATAAATATAAAAATATTTAAAATTTAATTCAAATATACAACAACACCAGTTCTTTCTCTCTCCTACTTAATATTTATTATAAATATATTTTGTTTTTATTTTTGTTAAAATTTTTAGTTAAATTTTTATTTAAATTCAGTTTGTTTATAATTTCTGATTGTTTGTTTTGGTATGTGTGAAAATGTTTTTTTTTCTATTTTCGGTTTGTACTCCTTTTTGTCCTGCAACAATAAACAACAATAAAATAATAATATAATAATATAATAATAATTAATTCCTTTAATTGTTTTTGCATCAATTAACCAAATTATTCAATTACTATAAACCATCAATCAATATCAATAACAATATTTAGTTATAAATGATCTTAACCAAATTGTTATTAATGTGTTCATGTGTGTGTGTGTGCGTGTCTAATAAAATCTCATTTTATCCATTTGATTTTTGTTTCCCGTCTATTGTGATTTTTTTGTTTGTAATATTTTATTAAATATTTTTGAAAAATTCTTACAAAACAAAACGTACTTTAAATATTGTTATGATAATGTGCAAGTTGACTTCAAAATTGTCTAAATTCTTAGGTCCACTTACAGTAGTTTAGAGGACTTAGGTATGTATTTCCATTGTATATAAAATGTGATCAACCATGAAATAAACAATAATAGAATACACTTCAATATAAATTCCGTGAAATGTATGTTAACATTAAACTTTTTTTTCTAATTTTAAGAAGTTATAAATTTTAAAAATAGTATATATATGTATATATAGTATTATATGTATTATTTTCTCATATATAGTCCATATAGTAAATTTGATCATGTGCTAGAACAGTAGTTGCGCCTTCGCTTCTAGTCGGTAAATTAAGTTTAAATTAGTTTGTAATATAATTAAAAGTAATTTTTTAAAAGATTTATTTATTATAATGGTCGATATTTTCAATCTGACTTCATTAAGTTCCAAACTAAATACGACAATGCTAAATTAGTATCTTCGATTCTAAATCTATACATTTTAAGCATTTTTTATAAGTATGCGATACTTTTTGATCTGATCTTTAATTTAAAGTCCCCACGATACTCTCCAACATTTATGCATTAAGCTTGATACCAGATTCCTTTGGAGAACTCGACATAACACTTTTATTAGTGTCATAGAAGCTCACCTAATGCTCTGCTTCTATATACACCCAATATGTAAACTTCTTTGGGTTTTAACATTTGTACTCAAATCAGGGATAGACAAATGAATTTTGTTTTAGTATCAAACTAAAATGTTTTTTTTATACCCTACACCACTATAGTGGGGAGGGTATTATATGTTTGTGCTGATGTTTGTAACATACAAAAATATTGGTCCAATACCCACCTTAAAGTATACCGATCGATTCAGAATCATTTTTTGAGTCGATTAAGACATGTCCGTCCGTCCGTCTGTCCGGCTGGCTGGCTGTCCATGTAAACCTTGTGCGCAAGGTACAGGCCGCAATTTTCAAGATAATTTGATGAAATTTGGACCAAGCATGGTTTTTGGCACAAGAAGCCTATTGAAAATGGTTGAAATCGGTCCATTATTTCACCTAGCCCCCATACAACCGTACCTCCCGATTTTAACTTTTTATACCATAATTACGTCAAATATTCTGCTATCTCTCTAAAAATTGACACAAATAAGTTTTATATAAGTATAAATGATACTGCAGATTTTCGTAAGGATCGGCCTATATTTGACCCTAGCCCCCATACAAACCCCCTTCAAAAAATGACTTAAACGTCTAAAATTGACTTGTATCGCAATGAAACTCAACAAAACTAACTGTTATTTAGAAATATATCCTTTTCCCAAATTTACCGAGGATCGGCCCATATTTGACCTATATAAAGCCTCATTTAGAAATTTTAGTTTTTTATCAATAAATGGCTTAAATATTTTGGAATTATGGTAATATTCAACATAAAAGTTTCTTTACAAAAAATAAAAATTTTATAAAAGTAAAAATTGTAAAAATATACTCATGGTGTAGGGTATCATATGGTCGGCCATGCCCGACTATACTTTCCTACTTGTTTTTTTTTTTTTTTTTTTTTTTTGCTAAAATTTGTAATTTCTGAAATACTTTTATATTTATACATTTTTAAACAGTAGTGTTTTATCATTTTGTCTGATAATATTGAAGAAAATTCCAATACTCTATAACTTTATTAACAGTTTTCTCGAACTTTTCGTTAAAGCAATTTTGAGAATATAACCAAACAATTTTTGGAAAAATATTTGAAATTTTAAAGTAACTTTTTCCTCCATATTTTTAATCTGTATTTTTTTCAAAACGATTTTAACAGACAGACTTACTACCAGTTAAACGATAATCGGATATTGAGTTTGTGGCACTGAATGTATCAAGATTTAGGAGTATCACGGTACATTTAAACATCAAATAGTTTCAAAAATGGTATAAATTTTTCCATTATGTTTAGATTATGAGGGTGCTCACGATTTAAGAAAGCGCTCGGAAAAAAAGCAATGCCTCCTAAAAACAAGCTTAAGTATAGTTGTTAGTTAGGCAGCCTGTAGTCATACGAATTATTATTCCACCTCATGAAAAACAACTTCTGGAACACATTAAAATATTCGCCTAAGACCCCTAAAAACTTATATATTCTGGGTCCTTATTATATTCTGAGAGAGTCTATAATTGACCCTGTATTCTTCAGAAAATTACTTCAACGCTTATTACTTGCCCAGAAATAAAAATACAGAGATAAAATGTATGAGCCAAAATCTGTCTACCAAATTTTGTGAGATCGCTATTTTGCAGCTATCAGACCAAACAAATAATATCTTCGCCAAAAAATAAGATGTGTATGAATAATATTTTTATTATAATGATTTTTTTATTTTTACATTTTCGCAGTGAAAAGAAAACACTTTTAAATAAGTTGTGATCAAAAATATAAAAATATTTTCGTCGTAACTTAGGAGTCAGACACCAAATATTAATGCTTATCCAGTAAAAAAAACTTCCAAAAAAGCAAAAATCAAATATAATTTACTCAATTGAACTGCTGATAAAAATTTACTCTTTTGACATTTTGCAAGAAAACAGGATCACGAAATAACAAACTGTGAACGCAGTTTTATTTCATTTTATCTCTAGTTTCAGACTGGTTTGTATCTAATTTTGAGTGCTATTTTTGAAGTGGTGATAAATGTTATTCTTTTGGATGTACTTCGTCTTATTTTTGCTGGGTATGCTTTTTCGATATGTTAAACTTTGCGTACCTTACTACGACCATCTGAAAGACGCATGAAAAGACATTTCTCCTGAATAAAAAGCAATAACAATTTTAAATTTGAAAGTAAAATGTTAACATACATTTCTAAATATCAAGAAAAATCAGAGCAAAGGCAAGATATATTTCAATAGATTTTTTTTTTAAAAAAACTCTATTGTAAAATCTTTTTTTTAAATAAATAACTAACATATTTAATATACATATAGAATACTAATTTAGTTGTTGTTTAAATGAAATTTTCGATTTAAACGTACTCGTATTAAAAGTTTAATTAAATATGAAAATAAAAAAACTGAAAATATCTATATACAAAATCTAAATCTATTTATTAACATTGTTCCCAATTTCAGTGATTTACTTAAAAATTACCTTTTAAATCGATCTGTGTAACTAACAAAAAATAAAAAGAATCATTTTGATTTTGAAAATTATGAAAAAAATAAACTTTAAAAAAACATTCATTACATTTTCATTTAAATTAATATAAAAACAAAAAGAGCAATTTACTTTTCTGTTTCTTTAATTTAAACAAGTATTTAGTTTTCATTTTAATCGTATTATTTGAATTAATTTCAAGAAATAATAATGACGAGAAACATAATTTAATAAATTTTAAACTTAAATTCAAACTAAAGTTAAGACATATAAAAAAAGAAATTCAAAATACATTTACATATTTGATTTAACACCAATCTTAAAGTGTGTTTTAGTATCAACAATATTTTATGTAAATTTTCCAGCGTCTTCCAGCGGTTCTAAGCAGGATTGGAGTCATTCTTGCAAGTCCTTTGGTAAGCTATCAAATCATGCACATCCTCTTCTCTCTTTTCAAAACAACACAAACATATACATACATATACAAATCAAAACTAAATCCAAATCCATGTTTATACACACAAAAGACACAATTATTAACAAAACAAATATAAATTTAAATATAAAATACATATTCCAGCCAAATTCTCCAAATTCACCAATTCACACTGATTATCAACATTGTCAGACATCCTTTCATCCACTCACACAACCACTCAACTATCACATCACACGTCAAAAATCACTTTAAATCACTAACAAACAAACAAAAAAACGCTGCTAAATAAAACTCTAGAATTCGATATTTGAAAATAAAAGTACTGAATTCGTTTGAGGCAACAATTTATAGTCAAAACTAAAACAAAACAAAATAATTTAATATAAAAATTCAAAACTTAATTTTTGATATTTCAAAAAAAAAACGCTTAAACTAAAAAACCAAATAAACAAACAAACAAAAATGGCATGTGAATTTCGCTTGAATTGCAAACTGATTTATTATGAATTTTTCGTTTAATCATTTAGTTGATTTCTTTGTAGACGCACGCTTTTGAAAGTATTTTTTATTATTTATAAACAATTTTACTTAATGCCATTTATAGAGTTATATTCCTTTTAATTTTTCTTTTATTTTTTGTTAATTTATTTATTTAAATAAAATATTCTTGTTTCTTTTTATTTACGATTTCAACTCAATTCAAGATTAAGGACCATTTATATGTTCAAATGTATTTCTTTTGTTAATGTTTTGTTTTCTGAAACATATTGACCATCAAATCCGTTCATTAAAAATATAAGACAAACAAAAGAAATGAAAACTTGAAATTAATAATTAAATAACAAAAGAAAGAATGAATAAAATAAAAAAACACACTTTAAGGTCACTTATAATTGGGAAAAATGTTACGTGTGTATTCGTTTTAATCGTATTTATCGTATTTCCGTAGTAGTTTTTAATTGTATGTAAATAAATATTTAACAAAACCATTTAAAAAAACTAGTTTAGTTTATAATTTCTTTTAATTACATTTATTTAGAATGCTTACAGTTACTATTACAATAATTAGAATTTGAAATGTATTTAATCGAATTTACACACTTACATACATACAAAACATGTAAATATTAATAAAATATTATATATTATTTATATGAAATACAAAAGAAAACAATTAATGAATAATAACACATACTCACATACAGCGAAAGGAAATGCGTGCGAAAGACATTATGCAATTGTGTGTGAGTGTGTGTATATGTGCTTGAAAGCAGCTGAAAATATTATTACCGACTAACTGATTCTCTAGGATACACCACTCTCTTCATGAGTTACGAATTGGGAAACAATTTTTGAAACAAATAATTACAATATTCTGTTAATAAGGACTCGTTAAAATTGCTTATGAGTTTTTATTTTTTTCTTTCTTTTATTAATTATTTTGTTAATTTTACCAAGATATTTATTTACGCTGTAATTGGCTTTAAATTCAGTTTTATCTATTTCTTGTTTTGCGCATTTTCACATTTCTATGGTTCGAATGGCTACAAAAATGTTCAATTGTGTTTTTTTTTATATTCTGTGAACTTTAAACAAAAAATAAGATAAATTGTGATAAAAAGCGTTGGTTCGTTTCTCGTTTGTACCTAGACGTGGAAATGTTGACAGACATTAGATAATATTAGACATTATATAAGAAAATATATAGTAAAGATCTGGAGATAAAAGCACTTTTATAGAGTTATAAAGTATATTTATTAGAGTTCACTGATAAAATTTACATCCCTTTTAGGAACCCTTCGAAATTTTTTTCTGATACTGCACCAAGGTTTTCAGGAAAAAGTTTGAGTCCCAAAAATTTCGTTTAAGTGACATATTTCATTCAAAATGACTATATATAGTTTGGCTTTAAATTCGAATAAAAAACGAATAGCATCTATAAGTGCGATATGTGCTCATCTTCTATTTCAATAGGTATTAAAATACTTCATTCTCCAAAATTTCCCGTATTTATTGAAAATTACAATGTTTCTTGCAAGAAAATTTTGTAAAATTAGTTATATAATTTTGTCATCATATACCGATTTTTAGGTCGATCGTTCATGGACTAAATATTTAAAAAAAAAATTAAAATTCACAATTTTTTTAAAGTAATTAAAATAACTGTCAGATGACGCTTAAAAATTTGTAGTCTTGACTTTCTCAGTTGTAAGCTGTCTTCATAGCATCCAGAAGTTGTAAAAAAAACTTGTTGTTTTCAAGTTCGTTTGAGAGAAATTTTAAATTTAAGTGTTTATTTCTTCAACATTGAAATACTCTTGACCACAAAATTTTATGGACTTATTCGACGTCATTTAATTTTCAAGTTATTAAAAGAAAGAAATATTAATTACATAAAGTTGATTTTTTCAAATTTAAAATAAAAGAAAATTTCCTATATTTATATATATGACTTTGTAAAATCTAAGATAAATTAGCTATGTCCGTATCTGTGTTGTGGAAACATTACACACGATATTGTCTGAACAAAAGGAGTAAGAACCTCAATGCCCTACCAGTGATTGAAAATATTGATCTCAGTACGACATGCTAAAAATTGTCTGCAATCTTTCAAAATGGGTGTCAAAAATTCCGTAATTTTGATCTTACAGTAATATTTAAAATTAAATTTGTTTTGTGGTGTTCTAAGAATGGCTACTGTTGCTGTCGAAAATACAACAGATATCCCTCTGAGAAGTGACTATGAAACTGATCTTTGGAAATGGGTTGATGTCGAATTAATCAAATAAAATGTTAATGAAGAGATTATAAGAGTCTTACCTACCCATATACCTATCATGAATGTGTCTGATAAATGAGAATTGTGCTGGGTTATATAGTGATGGATATACTGTATCTTAAACAAGTAAATCCATTGAATTATCCTTCCTTGACAGGTAATGACCTTTATTTTTATATATTTATAAAACAATTTATAAAAAATAATAGTCGGCACAGCGTTGTGCTTTTGCCGAATCAAGAGAGTCTATTCCATCTACGTTGTTCTTAACTGAAGTGATGTTTTTGCATCTCGGAAGTTACGGAACGAATAGCGATGGTCTGATACACAATTAAGATGTATAAAAAATAAAACATTAATTGCCACTTGAATATAAATAATTTGATTTTATTTATTCAGATTTTTAAATTTGTTATTATGTTTTAAGGATACAAGTGTTGTCATTTAATCCAAAAAATAAACTTATAGTCAAATGCCTGAGATACGGCCATCTAAGTAATCTAATGCAGTATTTTTACAAAACTTAGCATAACTCATTACTTTCTTCATCGATTTTTATAAATAGACCAGCATTGAAAACGCAACTCAATGTGCTTCTTTTAAGGTAGAGCATGAAGAAAATTAAAAATTGTGAAAAAAGTGTGGGTTTTTTACTTAGATAGCCGTATCTCAAACATTTGACCATGAGACAACACTTGTATCCTTAAAACAAAATATCAGATTTGAAAATCGATTGAAGTACCAAATATAGTTCTTTTCAACATCTTTTGCTCTTAATAAGTAACTAAACTAAAGTGATCGGGGAAAAGTATATTCCAACTCTATGGACTATAACGGAATGGAATAATAATACAAGAACCTCTGCATTTTTTTGGTGTATCACTATGTTATTGTAACCTAACATATCACAAAAACCAAAAACCTTCTGAGAAAGTAGATATTTTGGGTTTAGTCTATGACTCTGTAAAGTTAATATTTTACTAGTTAGGCCGAAGTAAGAATTATAAACAATATGATATAAAGCATGGAAATGGAATTGATAAAATGTTAAATATTTAAATTAAACAAAATAAAATATAGAAAACCCCATTTTAGAATTAGGCAAGAAAGTTAGTTCAAAATCATGTATGTATAAAATGTATGTAACTAAAAGTTGTTACTAATTTTCAAAAAAAAATTTAAATTGGTCTTGAAATACAAAAACATTTGTGATAATTTGTAACAATTTTTTTTTTTGTTAATGAACAGACTTTTTGTAAATAAATATAACAAAAATGTTTGTACGAATACTATAAATATTTATTAAAATCCCATTTCTTACCATTATCAATCTTATTGTTGAGCAATTTAAAACTTTAAGCATGGAATGGACTTATCACAATTGCGTGTACTTATTATGTATGTATCTTTATGTACCGTACAAGTTGTTATATGAAAAGAAAACATAAGCAGTTTAAAATGATCAAAAGTGACTGGAAATTGTTAGGAAATAAATTACTCTGTTTTAAATACTCGTATAAAAATTGAAATTTCTCAGTTTTGGCAACATGATGGTCAGTTTTATAAAACAAAACTTTTGCTGAATACTTTCCAAAAAATGGAAGCTTAAAGCTATTTACCTAGAAATTGTTAGTTGAAACTTTGTAGGAGGTAAAATTGTATTAGCAATAACATACTTTCCAGTATAATTAAAACGAACATTAACTCAGAGCGTTACTAAGCCATTTCAATAGCAATAATTTCTTGTCATAACCATATTCTCCTGTGCATCAACTAATGCATTCAAAATTTACCAAGAATATTTTTAATTAAGTATGTGAGTATATCCAAAGAACAACTAACAATTAACAACTACTCTCATATTTCCATGTTGATGCATACATTTTCTAACAAACGAACAAACATTTTCCCTTCAACATACTACTTCATAGACAACTCAAACTCAAATACAATGCCAAAAAAAATATATATATATCATCAAGACAATATTATATTTGGTGTACCAAGTAACTGTACAAAAATGTAGGAAATAATAGAACGAGAATTTCATGCTGCTTTATCGTCTGAAAAGGCTGCAGCAGGACTTTCGAGTGCTGGAACAAGTATGGGTGTAACGCCAGCAACGCCAGCTACCCCAACATCTGAACCTATGACACGTGTTCACTTCTATCAAGAGCCATCAGGAGGTATAATTGCCACGGCTGTTCAGAATCTACGATCCAGATCCATTAAACGAAAATCAAACGTTGTCAAACCCGAAGAAGAAGCCAGCAGAGAGGTACCCTGTCATGTGTACGAACACGTTTACACAGAACCCGGTGGTGTGACAACATTTTCAGCTGTACCCTCAATTACAACTACTACTGTCACCATTGAAAGTGATACCACCGATGATGTTGCCGAACAACCTAAATTACGTCGCACCCAATCAATGTCGACCAATACGCCACCTTTGATTTGTAAAGGTGAAATACAAACGGATATAAATGGTGACAACAAATCTGAACCGGAATCCAAGCACACGGATGTTGAGCAAATGCCTATAAAACCACCTCGTAAGAAGACATCTCGCTCGACTTCACCCAGTTCTCAATACGATGCATTACAAAGAGAAATTGCTGGAATGGTGGACATTTCCGGAAGCGGTAATCTTGTAAGTGCAACAAAAGTTTTGCCAACACTAACTTGCTAGCTAATAATTGATGTTGCTTCGTATAGTTTGTCCCCTTCAATTGAGTCCTTCTAACGTTGGACGATGTTAATCAAGAACTTTGTAAAAACTTTATTTGTAATGAATTTACTTTTATTAGTTTTAATTGTTCATATCTAACACTTACTAAACAAAAAACAACTACAGCGATAAAATATTCGTAACTAACACCCGCAGAGTTTGGCTTTTCATTTTTGGCAATGGGAGTTTTTTTTAATATGCTGTTTAAAACTTTTACTAACACTATAGCTGAAATAATATTTGCGATGGGAAAAATGCAAATTATTATTTCCATGATGGATTGCAACAATATTTTTGTACTCAGTTTTTTGATGAATTCGTTATGTTATTAAACTTTAACCAATAAAAGTTTGTTTTGAAAAATAGGCCAAAAACATTGAAGTGGGTAAATATCTTATAAGTAAGTATTAGGCTTAAAGAAATATTAAACTTATAATAACAAAAAATAAATAAGTATTTTATATAACCTATTTTGCTTTAATAAATTATAGTTATATATCGGGACATTATATTTAAAAAGTGCCATCTTAGCATATCGACCATATTTTTTATTGTTAGAAATGATCGTAATAAGTCAGCCTTGCAATAATCTACAATTCTTTCATCTGAAAAAGTGAAATACACACAGAAGTTATGCTCAACAAGAGCATAACTTCTGTGTGTATTTCTTGATTATCGTTTATGTTTTATGAATAAACTTTTTTTAAATGAAGGGGCAAGGGCAATTGAAACGGTTGAGTTTTTCAAATAAGTTTTTTAGACTAATATAAAATATCAGGTTTTAACGTTATGCGGAGCAATATTAAGTCAAAATTTTTATAATTCCGTCATATTTTTCCTTTTTTATATTTCTCAACTTCCACGATATTATTTTTCGTATTTATTTCTAAAGATCACAAATATTTTCGGATCCAAATCTAAAAAAATCTGAAAGATATGGTTTTTCATAATACTATACACAGCTTCAGTGGGGGGGGAGTAAATTGGGTTTCTGCTGATATTTGTAACATACAAAAATATTCGTCCTATAAAGTCCTTAAAGTATACCAATCGGCTTAGAATCGTTATCTGAGTCGATTAAGCTGTGTCCGTGCATGTAAACCTTGTGCGCAAGGTACAAGTCGCAATTTGCAAAATAATTGGATGAAATTTGGCACAAGAACAAAGCCTATTGAAAATCGTTAAAATCAGTTCATTATTTCGCTTTGGGCTTATAATTAAGTTAAAATATTTATTATGTCAACAAAAGTCGGCTAAACTGCGCTTTATAGAATTTTAAATGACACTACTGATTTTTGTGATGATCGAGCCTCATTTGCCCCTAGCCCCAATGCAAACTCCCTTACAGAAAATGACTTGAAGGTAAAAATTCACTTATAAACACTAATAACACTTTTTAATTCTACATAAATAATTTTATATACATTCTACTTGTTTTAAATTGAAAGTATTACATTGTGAAATTCCATCGCTTTTATAAACGATACGTATACGTGTTAATAATTTATAAATACCACAAATATTAAGTATACGTACCTCAAAGTAAAATAAAATTGTTCCCAATCTTTATTCTTTATAACAACTTTGCTACAGAGACTAAATTTAAATTTGCCAAACACCTACAAAATCTTGAAATACGGACAAAAACCCGTTGTTTTATACCTCTAAGTACTTATAAATCAGTAACTTAGTTAAATCTCAACTGATTTTAAGCTTCTCAGCGGATTTAGAAAGATGAAGCTAAGTCCTTTAGAATAACATAAATGATAATAAAGTTACCTACAGAAATTTGTGTACATTTTGTTAAAATGAATTACAAATAACCAGAACTTTAATAGTCACAGCATTTACTTTACAAGTAAATTTACTACAGATTTTCTTCCTCAGAATGAAAGTTAATATAATATAATAAAAAAATAGTCTTTACGTATAATTTATACACCAATTTATATGAACACTCCTAGACTCTCGGTCATTATAGTCATAAACATATACAGGTGACAACTATAATATACTCATTGGATTTATAAATCTTAAGTCGACGCTTTTAAAAGGAAAACGATATATATTTTTAACTATTTTATCTACTTACACACATATGTACATTTTAACTGGCCTCATTGTCATTATTATTATATTAAAGAAGTCATAACTATTAGATTCATAAAATTAAATTTTTACTTTATGTATTAGGAGTTAGTTAATAAAAATCAAAAAATTATCTCAAGTACATAATTCCAAATAAATAATCAAGGATTACAATTTATTTGATAAGTTTATTGCCAATTACATAAAATATGTTAGTGATAGTAATTAGTATTTAAAATATTTACTTGCCAAATACAAACTTAATAAATTAGTATAAACTATTTAGTAAATATAGTTTTCTACATCTAAACATTTACATATAAATCTGATAATAAATATTTTGCCTAAAACTATACTACGATTGAAATCAAAACATTAAACAACATGATTAACAAGAACGGAAACGGAACCAACAATTACTATATAAAGTCTGTATGCAGCAGCACAAAATTGTATGTTTAAAATGAAAATCAGTGAGTAGACAAATAAATCAACAGATAAATGTTACAAAAACAAATAAATAAACAAAAAAATGACAAACATTAATTTGTATTTCTGTTTCTGTTTGGACAAAAAAATTATTTGATATTTTTGTTATTTATTTTAGAAAATCGATATTACAATATACACATACATGTATACATACATATGTATATGGATACATTTGTATTTGTATATAACATGTACAATATACATACGTATACATATGCATATAAACATACACAATTTATTTACATTACATTGATTTTTATGTGTTTGAATGTTAATGTTGGTGTTAGTGTTTGGGTTTATGTCTATGTTTTTGTCTTTTTATTTTTATATTTAGCACAACGTATTTTTAAATAATACATATGTATGTCATATGTGTCTGAATTTGTAAATGTATACTATATACATGATGTATGAAACACATTATATAATTACACTTTTCTTGCCTTGCTAATTATAAACATTTAATAAATGTTTAGGTTTTGTTGTTGTTGTCATCGCCATCTTTTTTGTATTGTCGTTGCTGTTATCATTTAATTATGTGCTTTATGTAAGTTATTCTTGTCGTTGATTTAGCTTTTCTTCTCTTTATTGCTTCGTTAATGTTGCAAGAGTAAATTCAAGGCAACATTTGCAAGTTAACATAAACACACATACATACTTTTCTAACACGTGCATACGCATTATTTAGGGTGCCTTTTATCCCTGTAGTTCGCGGTGATTGGTTTAACCAAGTGAGAGGTAACCGTATTAGTTATAATAGTCTAGAACCCTGATCGGCAATGAGCATTGTTAGGACCTTTCTTGTACTCTTAATTTCACACGCATGTATGCTTAGACATGTATAAAAAACGATAAAAGTCAGTATGAGAACTTTATTTGCTCTCTGTCGATGTCCAGATCATAGTAAATATTTTAAACTGTCCCATAGTAAAGACTGCAGGCCATTCAATTGTTGAGTATATATTAGAATATTGACTTGCATATAGACTAGACTATAGACTAGACAGTAAACTAGATTATAGACTAGACTATAAACTACACTATAGTATAGTCTATAGTCTAGTGTATAGTCTAGTCTATAGTCTAGTCTATAGTCTAGTCTATAGTCTAGTCTATAGATTATACTATAGACTAGACCATAGACTAGACTATAGACTAGACTATAGACTAGACTATAGACTAGACTATAGACCAGACTATAGACTAGACTATAGACTAGACTATAGACTAGACTATTGACTAGACTATAGACTAGACTAGACTATAGACTAGACTATAGACTAGACTATAGACTAGACTATAGACTAGACTATAGACTAGACTATAGACTAGACTATAGAATAGACTATAGACTAGACTACAGGCTAGAATACATAGTAGACTATAGACTTGACTGTAGACTAGACTATAGACTAGACTATAGACTAGACTATAGACTAGACTATAGACTAGACTATAGACTAGACTATAGACTAGACTATAGACTAGACTATAGACTAGACTATAGACTAGACTATAGACTAGACTATAGACTAGACTATAGACTAGACTATAGACTAGACTATAGACTAGACTATAGACTAGACTATGGACTAGACTATAGACTAGACTATAGACTAGACTATAGACTAGACTATAGACTAGACTATAGACTAGACTATAGACTAGACTATAGACTAGACTATAGACTAGACTATAGACTAGACTATAGACTAGACTATAGACTAGACTATAGACTAGACTATAGACTAGACTATAGACTAGACTATAGACTAGACTATAGACTAGACTATAGACTAGACTATAGACTAGACTATAGACTAGACTATAGACTAGACTATAGACTAGACTAGACTATAGACTAGACTATAGACTAGGCTATAGACTAGACTATAGACTAGACTATAGACTAGACTATAGACTAGACTATAGACTAGACTATAGACTAGACTATAGACTAGACTATAGACTAGACTATAGACTAGACTATAGACTAGACTATAGACTAGACTATAGACTAGACTATAGACTAGACTATAGACTAGACTATAGACTAGACTATAGACTAGACTATAGACTAGACTATAGACTAGACTATAGACTAGACTATAGACTAGACTATAGACTAGACTATAGACTAGACTATAGACTAGACTATAGACTAGACTATAGACTAGACTATAGACTAGACTATAGACTAGACTATAGACTAGACTATAGACTAGACTATAGACTAGACTATAGACTAGACTATAGACTAGACTATAGACTAGACTATAGACTAGACTATAGACTAGACTATAGACTAGACTATAGACTAGACTATAGACTAGACTATAGACTAGACTATAGACTAGACTATAGACTAGACTATAGACTAGACTATAGACTAGACTATAGACTAGACTATAGACTAGACTATAGACTAGACTATAGACTAGACTATAGACTAGACTATAGACTAGACTATAGACTAGACTATAGACTAGACTATAGACTAGACTATAGACTAGACTATAGACTAGACTAGACTATAGACTAGACTATAGACTAGACTATAGACTAGACTATAGACTAGACTATAGACTAGACTATAGACTAGACTATAGACTAGACTATAGACTAGACTATAGACTAGACTATAGACTAGACTATAGACTAGACTATAGACTAGACTATAGACTAGACTATAGACTAGACTATAGACTAGACTATAGACTAGACTATAGACTAGACTATAGACTAGACTATAGACTAGACTATAGACTAGACTATAGACTAGACTATAGACTAGACTATAGACTAGACTATAGACTAGACTATAGACTAGACTATAGACTAGACTATAGACTAGACTATAGACTAGACTATAGACTAGACTATAGACTAGACTATAGACTAGACTATAGACTAGACTATAGACTAGACTATAGACTAGACTATAGACTAGACTATAGACTAGACTATTGACTAGACTATAGACTAGACTATAGACTAGACTATAGACTAGACTATAGACTAGACTATAGACTAGACTATAGACTAGACTATAGACTAGACTATAGACTAAACTATAGACTAGACTATAGACTAGACTATAGACTATGTATGTAACTTTTTATAAAAATTACAGACATATAGAAAAATATCACATTTCTAATAGAATTCTACAAAACTTTTAATTTTGCTAGTTGTTATTTTCTTTTTGCAAATTAAACAGAAACAACTAATATATAAAATGCTTTGCTAAAAACACACACGTTATATATACTATATTTTAAAATGTTTCTTTTATAAATTCCAGCACAATTCTATTGGCCCTTCACCAACTCAATACTGTTGCCACCACAAATCATCTGTAACTGTTAAAAATTCCTGTCATTATATTTACATTAGTTCAAAACTATTTATTTACTTCAAATTTTGTTCAAATTTCTTCATTTTTATATTCTTTTAATTTAATATATATTTTTTTCATTTTCTTCTGCAATTTAACATCGTTTTGATAAAATGAAATACTTTATTACCATAAAGTTTATGAAATCATATTCATAGTTTCCTAAATTTACTTTTTGCCTTCTAGTGGTTGTATGTATGAGCAAAATTTCTTATAGTTTATTTTTTTCTTAAAACGCAAAATAAATAAATAAATTTCGGCATTGACATGTCGTAATAACAACTCAATTTTGCTTTTACGTATTAAACTTTTATGAAAATTTATCGAAATTCATAGCATTTGGAGAGGTCATTAATGGTATTGTAAAATTTGTTAATGAACTATAGACTATTAAGACTAAAGACTTTTCTACAGACGAGATTATGGACTTTTCTAAAGACTTTCAATTTTCTGTACAATTTTCTTATAGTCCTTCGACCTATTTCAAAAAAAATCTTGCAAAAATTAAATTTTAAAAAGTTAAGAATCCCATAAATACAAATTCATAATTATTGCGTAAAAAGCTCATATATACAAAAATATAATAGATACTTAAATATTTAGTAAAGATAATTATAATTACTTTTTAAAAGTTTTTAGTCATACTACTTGTCGCAAAAACATACATCCGACATCGACTTTATGGTAATTTGTATTTTGTATAAGCGTCTAATCATAACATAAATATGTACGTCTTACATACATACATAAATACACACATACATACAATCCATACTTATATATTCATGTGATTACAACTGAAACATTCATTTAAATAAATCATGTACATTCCATAAGCCTTGTATAACAGTACTTTAGCAAAATTCTCATGCCAAACTCAAAATTGTTATAATTTTGAAACATACAAACATACTGCATATTTATACAAAATGATAAAAATATAAAATATATATATAAACATTATATAAAAAATTATGAAAACTTACACTGAGAAAATTATTATTAATATGTATATTTTCCTTGAATTTTGAACTTCTGTATTGTTAGCAAAGATTCGTTATCTTATCAACTATTTTAAATAGAAACTAATTTCAACGTACATCAAACATTCGAGTGTCTATCACTATAATCTTAGCCAATGTTTTTTCGTATTTATATTTGATCTCTTAAGTTGGTTCCCTTAAACATAATTCTTTTTATTCCCCAAAAATCTGTAAAAGTAGAACTTGATGTCAAGTGACCCAACTTTTATAACCGATCTTTTTCATAAATAGATAAGAAGGCACAGAGTTCTACACCGATCTTGTTGAAAAATTGTGTTGAAACTACCATCCAATAGTACCAATATTGATGCAAAATTTCATAGGCTTAAAAAGGACCCGAATGACAAAAAAGTCCACCAGATTATATTATAGAGATTCTACATAGAGATCAACATCAATATTTTTAATAATTTAGACCATAGAAATATCACATCATCGTAATAGACTGATCTAAATATAAAGGGAACAGGAGACATTTAATCGTGATTTTTCAAAAAATACATATATTTCTTATTTTAATAATAATTATTATTTCTCAGTGTACGTTTTAGTCATAATCATATTTACCGTGTAATTAAATACATGTTGTTTTATTTCTAATAAATTTTCTCATATATAAATATTATTAAATACATCTAAGTTTTTATAATATGTTTGTGTGTTCTGTTCTCCCCTTTTCTAATATTTTAATGCTTCTCTGAATTGACATTTAACAACTAATTCAGCCCGTAAGTATAAAGATAAATTCTTAAAAATGTATTTGCTTAAAAGCTTTAAAAAAGATTTTTTGTTTCAATTTTTAATACTTGTATTTTTTAGTTTGATAGATAATATTTTGTATTAAGAAAGAAAAAAAGAACAAGCAAAGATATGAAAATATATGTATTTTGTTTATTTATTTTTTTTTTTTTTTTGTCTTTCTACTTTTTATTGCTTTTTTTGCTAAAATTTTGTTGTTTATTCTGCTATTTAATCTCGTAAAAATATATTATTGTGTATTTAAATACAAATGAAAAAAATAAAAACTTAACCAAAACTATAATAAAATTAACAAATTTAAATTTTGCAATTACATATTTACATACCTATACATGTGTATGTATTAAATGTATTTATATTTATAAACATAAATGTGTATTAACCATGTATTGTATTCCCCAAATGCGAATTTTATTTGTTCTTCTATTTGTAATTTTTACTTTATTTTTTGTATATTAACTTATTAATATTATATTAAACATTTTATTTCTTTGTGTGCAATTGTACATTTAACGGCATACAAAACTGTATGTACTACTTGCAACTTTGTAATTTTTTTTATTGTAAAATATTTTGTTAAATTTACCTAAAATTTATAAATATTTTAAACAATAATTTAATAAATTTATATTCACATACATACATATATGTATTTGTACGTGATAATTTGTACAAATATTTGAAATTCGCAAATGTGAAATTATAATTAAAGTTCTTTAAATTTACTGCCGTCTATCAGGGTGAAAAGAAACGTGATGCCGGTGGACCCAATGAAATTGTTGCTTGTACAACATGTGGCGGAAGTAGTGGCAGTCCTTGTACACATTCAGCCAATAATGGTTGCGCAACAGAGGTAAGTAGATTGAAGTAATTTAATATAAGAATTGAAATGTTAAGAAAAATTATAAGATTACTTTTTGAAAGTATTTTTATTAATTACCCATGTACAACTTTCGTTATACCTTGAATAATGCAAATCAATCAGACATTTTAGTTATTTCCCTTTGAACTTTTCGAACATTTGTATGTATATGAAGGGGATTTGTGTCCTAAGTCAGAAAAAACATAACTTCGTCAAATGTTTGTTTTTATATATTCTTAAAACATATTAAAAAAAAACTAACATGTATTACTATGATATTTGGCTATGAGGAATTTTTATACACTTCACCATAGCATGATTAATAATGTTAATAATTATTTTATTATAAAAAAGTTTAATAAACAAAAGTAAGTTCAGTTTTTAATATCTTATTATAAAAATAATTTAATTTTAATTTTTCATCATACACAAATTGGCGATAAGAAAGCAATAACAACATACACCTTCACGTATTGTTCTTGTTGTATTATTCATGATTTGGATCTCTTCAGATAATTGATTTCAACAACAATGCAGATAAACCAACAAATAATAACACGCTCCACGCTCTTACTTGTCAAGACGACTTACTACAGTTTGTAGGTTTAGTAGAGTAGTTCTAAACATTATACAAATGTTTAAAAACTTTAAAGTTATCATCCAAAAAAATGATTTTTAATTGTATTGGGTCTTAAAAATTTGTATCTTAATTTTAATTGATAAGATGTTATTTTTTTCACGGCAAAAGAAATACATAAAAATTTTACACATTTATATTGACAAAAAGTGCAATATCAAACTTCTACAGGGAGTTCAGCGTACATGCTGCTTGGGTATAAGTGGTGCCATGTGTACTACTTCAACCAAGGCTCTGGAAACGTTGCTAGATATTCCACCCATTGAAACATATTTAAGATATGAGGCGGCGCTTACAGCCGAACGGCTCTATACTTTAGGCGAACTGGCCAAAAGCGGTTATAGGACACGTCATCAATGTATACTGGACACATTGGAAGGTTATACACAATCATCGGACATGCCAGATCGTATACCAGACACAGAATATGTCGGAAACTTTGAAACGCTGATCCCAGATAGAATGTCTTGGTCAAGCGGAACATTGGAGCAAGTACCAGTAGGAGTCCGTTGTTACACGGATGGCTCTAAATTGGAGGACAAAGTGGGGCTGGGGTTCTATATTGAAGACCCAGAAACGGAAATATACCACCGCTTACCAAATCATAACACAAGCTTCCAGGCAGAAGTACGAGCAATAACGGAATGCGTAAATTGGATTAGAATAAACATGGCGCCCACAGCGCTTAATATATTTACCGACAGCCAGAAGGCAATTAGGGCGATATCAGGTGATAGAACCAAATCTAAGACAGTAATGGATTGTAAGGAAACTTTAACTGAATACTCTTCCAGAGGTAAGGTTCACATTATATGGGTACCAGCCCACTCGGGAGTAGTCGGTAACGAAAGGGCGAATGTAGTAGCTTTAAAAGGAAGGGAGCTCGAGGCAGTTAACCTGACAAACGCAAAACCATTCGACGCAACTAAAACTGATCTAAAAGTATGGGTGAGAGAAACCCATAAGGCCTCTTGGAATAATGAAACAGTGGGTAGAACCACGAAGATTCTATGGGGTGACCCTGATGAGAGCAAGACGAGAAATCTCCTCAAAATGAGCAAGTATGAGGTTAGTATGATGGTACGTATTCTGAGTGGACACATAGGATTACGTGCACATCTATACAAAATTGGGCGTGCGGATTCAGACGAATGTAGAGCATGTGGAGAGGACAGTGAAACTCTGGAGCACTTTCTTTGCCACTGTCAGGCATTCGTCGAAGTTAGATCCAAGTATTTTGGAAGTGATGTTATTCCGGAAATAACATTCCTAACTAACACTGATTGGAAGATTCTTAGGAATTACGTTCAGGAAACTGAGTTCCTGAACACTGAAAAATAATTCAGTCAGTTCCGTTTTTTTTTTTTTTCATGATAAGGAGCGCACAACAGGCCCGATAGTGGCCTAGGTGTATTTCTTCGGATTTGATGTAGTATACATCCTCCTATCAACCTAACCTAACCTAACCTACACATTTATATATTCTGAACAATCCGTGTTTCAGTTCGGATGTAGAAAACAAACGTCCAGACGTTGGTTTGATGCAGAAGAAAAATTCCGCTTGGTCCGCTGCATCTTTGTTGGAACACTACGGCTCAGCTAGGAGGTCCTTGACACATTCCGGATTAGTTCAAAGATAATTAACTAGACACAAGACGACAAGGCTTTGTTCGAAAGTTTTCCCTGAGTGGTCTATGCGAATGAGCAGTGGTTGCAAAAACATCGAATTAGTGCAAGCACCAGTGATAGTAGGGGGTTTGTTGTCGTTCCAGGCCTGTGTAGCTACTGATGTGCTTGTCAAGACGGCTGAGGTATTCTCATTGAATTTAAACCTACTATCAACAAAGGATAGATAGCCAGTTTTTTTGCCGTTCACCAACTTGGATTTACCCAGCAAATTTCGTTTCTTATTGTACAGAAGTAGACTATGCTAGGAATTACAATCGATCTGAACTCCGTAATCGGAGGTTAGCTGTTAGCGATTAGTCTTCATTAAACACTGTTAGATATTCAAGTTCTCGACACTACCACCAGCCAGCTTAAACTTACAAGTTGGGTATTTGGAAAATGGGAAAAAGAAAAGGATGGAATAAGGGAAAATAAGGGAAGCAGAATGACAGTTTTATACTATAAACAATATCTAATTGTTAAACAACAAGTGATCAATGTTTGTTCAATTCTTCTTATACCTTCCATTTTTTTCTCTTATTTCAATAGCAGAAATTATATTTTTGCGAGACGAAAGCTAAGCAATCATCAGGGATTAGATAGCACGAGTACTTAAGCAAAGTATAAATGAGTCGTCTAATCTACTCATCCTGTGGTTGTTCTTTGGTCTATGGACTTTGACTTCTATAGCGTTTCCGATATTTATGTGACCATTTTACAACATGTATCAATATAGCTATAACAGACTTAATAGACTATGGTTTTTATTCATAAGGTTTTTCAGAGGATTATAAATCAATTTTTCATACAAAATTTATTCTATAAATGTTTTTGAATAAATCGAAGTACTTCCAAAAGAATAACATTTATCACCACTTCAAAAGTAGCATTAAGTGATTTTTTACCTTCTGGGGAAGTGATATTTATAAACTTCCAAAGAAGCGAAAAAATCCAATTTTGTTTAAATTTAAAGCATTTTTTGTACAAAATTTTTTTTAATTAAACCCATTTTATTTTGGAGTTGATTGATGAATGCGTGTAATTTATTATTTTATGTTAATATTATTTTAGTCAAATTAGTTATATTATTTAATTTATCTTACTAATAACTACAAAAAAAAAACATGAATGAATTTGGAATCTAATAAAAAGAACATCCCTCTTATTACAAGCCTATGTTATAATCATCACTTCTTTAGGTCTTTTTCAGTACTCCCATTCTACTTATTTTTAACTTCTTTGGAAGTTCTTTTGACATCTTCCCACGGTTTTACTAAAAGAAAAAAACTAGTCAAATTTACCTGTCGAAACAGTTCATAAAAACTCACTTATGGTTTTATAAAGTGTAAGATCTTATCTGTTTAGCAGATTAAAGAAAATTGAGATACAAATCCGAAAACAATTAAAATCCGTTTTTTGGACATAACTCCCGATTTTCAGGGTATATTACAAATTCTGGTACGGTAATCTATTCGACTTTAACTAAAAACCACACTTGGTTTTTGCTATTACACAGTGTAATCAAACTTGAAAAATTTAAATAATGATATATGTATATTAATTGTTAATATATTTGTTAACTTTTATTTTAATAAACAAAATATTTTATATTTAACAATTTTTTTTTCATTTATTTTCAGACTTGCTTTGTTCAAGTACGCAAGAAGGAACCTCCACATCCAATACGTATCGCAAAAACAATAGATGTAATTGCTAGAATTACGTTTCCAACAGCATACGCCATTTTCTTAATATTTTTCTTTGTACACTATAAAGGATTTTCATAAAATTATAAAAGAAAGCAAAACAACAAATTATTAAACCAAAAAAGTAATAAAAATTACAAACAACAAAATCAACACTTAAAGCTGTTTATTTTACCGTAACTCACTGCAAATAAACTAAAAACAAAAACCAAAACGACAATTAAAAACAAACTAACTATCAATCTGCGAAATAACAATTTAAATATATAACAAAAAAACTCAAGATATTTATAATAATATGAAAAATATTACGTACAATTAATTAATACCTACATATGCAAAATTCCAAATGAAAACTTAATTGAAATTCAATCCAATGACCCACAAAAACCGAATTCTTAACAAATCGAAAGAAATATTTTTAAAACAACATGAGCAAGAAATTCATATAAATGCATTTTTATTTAATTTTATTAAAAATTAGCAAAATTTCTAAATAAAAGAAAAACTGAAAAACGAAGCTCAAGTTAGGGTGAACAGCTCAGGAATAATTTAAAAATGTTCGAGCAAAAACCAAAAAAAATATTTAAATATTTATTATATTATTTTAAAAGCTTTTAGAAAACCTATAATTATATTTTGCTAATTAAATAGTTTCATGTATATCAAATAAATTTTGAAGAAATGCCAAATGTGGCGAAAAAAATAAAAAAAATTCTCCATGTAATACTTATACAAAATCGCGTTAATTCACAAAGAAATTTGTTATGTCAACTAATTATTTGCAGTAATGAAAATTTGATTGTAACAACTAAATTTGCTTCATATTTTCGTCATAAACTTTCTGCTGCACACAGAGAACAATCATGGTTGCAGTAACCATATTCTATGAACAACATATTATGGTAAAAATGATGATTGTGGTCTTAACATTTTAAACCAAATGAGAATTATTTCAACTCATTTTATTATCGAGTAAAACAACACACATTTGAAAATTTTTATCACATACGATTTTTTATGACTCTTCTGCACGATTAAAATGATCATATATGCGCTCCTTTTCTGATCAAAACTGATACATTCGTCAGAAGAAAATGGTACCTTACCAAGCAACTCTTCTTAAAGAGCCTTTTATGAGCTCCATTTCTAATAAGTTTCGAATAATTTTTAAATCTTTTTTGGTGTTTTTTGAAACTATCATATTTCAAACAGCACGATGATCAATTTTGATTGATATATATTCTAATATATCATATATCAGGATCACCTTCGAATTATTTTTAAAGCACGTTAATAATTGATCACTTCTTGGTCATCAAAAGGAGTTCACTGATTAATCATCCAACAATCTTCCAAATGCTAGCTGGGATGTGTATGAAAAAAGTTGTTTTATTGTTATATTAATTGGCTGTGGATCAGCAGGCATATAACAACAAAATATATAATGGTTATTTTTAACAACATAACATATAATACAACAAAACATAAAATGATTATTTTCAAGTTTAAAATGTTCTAAATAACATAATTACTCTTATTGTTAAAATTATTTTGTTGCTGTAAATATAATTATGATTTATTGAATCATTAATTAATTAATAATTAATTGTATACTTGCCATGAATAAAAATATGTTTACAGCAACTGAAATATTGTTAAAATGTTATAAATATAATAATTATATGTTTATGATGACCATATATTGTGACGGTGAACATCGTCTAGTTGTAGTAACCATGTCGAATAATGCTTTTTCAAATAAAATTTATTTATAGGAACATATATTTATTAAAAATATTAGTTTCTTATCAAGAATCTTATTAAAATGGCCATTTTCATTTGAATTAAAATAAAAAAATGCATTTATATGAATTTACTCTAAAATGTGCTAAAAACATTAAAAAAAACATAAATAGTAATTAAAACGACTTCATTTAAGCTCAAAATAATTGAAAAAAAACATAAATGCACCATCCTAGAAAACTTTTCATCAAATACAACTAAAATAAATTAAAAGAAAAAAAACATAAATTATTAAAATATTAATTAAATTATATACATTCTAAGCATTAATTTTAACAAGTAACAAAGGGAAACACAAACAACGTGATAAAATAATATAAATTTAACAATTATATAAATAAATTATTTAAAAATAACAACAACAAATAAATTTGAAATTTATGTAAAACCCTCCCAACTCCTCTCCCAATATGTAATAAATTGTAATATTATTTGATTTTATTCATCAAAGTAAAATTATTGATATTTATTATTAAACAAAACCACAAAAAGAAAATGCAAAAAAAGAAATGTTAACTTGTTTATTTATTAATAAATAATATTAGTTAATTATTTAAATTAAATAAAATTAATTTAGGACAAAATATAAAAGTGAAACAAAGATAAAACAATTTAAATAATAAACCTAAAACCAAAAACTTTAAAATTTAATTAATATTTTCGACTGCCTTTTTTAAACATAATACCAACAAAAAAAAAACGAAACAAAAAAAATTTAATTATGAAAATAAATAATATAAATAAATAGTTATTAAAGTTAAACATAATTTTTTATGTAATTATATTGCGTGATTTTTTTATATAAAAATGTTGCACTTTTTGTTATTTTTATTTCAAAAATGAACTCTGCGTTTAGAAATTTCAAAAACTTCAACGCCCATGACCATTTTTATAGAAATAAATCAAAAAGTGCAACTTATAAGAAATTAACACGCAAAATTAAGTAAAACGCTTTAATGAAATGCTAAATTTGAGAAATCATATTTCTGTACCAGTAACGTTTAAGTCATTTTATATTTAATAATTCCAAGAAAATCAGAAAATACGTTTTGAAAAACCTAAATTAAAAAAAATATATGAGCATTTTTCAAAAATAATTCACTATATTCACTCTAAATCAAATGGATCTTCTTTAGAAGGTGACAGTTTAATTAAAGATAAATTAAACAGTTTCAAAAGTACATATATACGAGGAGCTTACCTCAAATTAAACATGCTATAGAGTTTAATTTTTAGCCAATAATATTCCCGTTGAAAACATATGATTTTGTGTTGTTTACATTTATATAATTAATCTCTACACAGAAGCAATAAAACGGTAGAAAAGAATATAAATTTTTACAATCCGTTGTAAAAAGTGAGCTTACCACGTTTAGTTAAGACACAGTTATCATTTTTACAACCAACGCAGTAATCCTAATATCGTCGTTGCAACAACGCATTGTTGTCAATTCGATTGCGCTTTGTGTCATTCCTACAACGCGTCTTTGTCATTTTAACAACGCAACGCCCTATTAGACAAATTTGCGTTATTTCTTTAAGAACATATCCTTTTCATTCCGAAAATATACCCCATATTGATACAAAAATATTATGTATTTTTGTTGTTAATTTAACAACAATCAATGCATACATTGACAGTGGATGTTACTCAAAAATTAAAAACATTTTCTTGTTAATTTGGTATCTAGCGTGTCTAATTTTAAAACATATGTTTTCTCTCTGAATTAGATCAAACATTTTTAATTCATGAGAACCTTGAAATCAAACTGAAGGTTTCAATTTGAAAGGTCCTCTTCTGAAAAACATTAACTATTAAATATGAAATTTTGTATATTTTTTATAATATTTAAAAAATTTTTAATATTAAAATACTCCCTATGTGCGATTGCCATTTCTTAACTGACGCTTAATCTCTATAAGGTGCTAAAATATTTCGATATTTACATAAAATCTTTTAATAACTATTATATCAAATTCTAAAGAATTCTTTCAATAACAGATCCAATGGGTTCTTTTACCGATTTTACATACTCTTAAAGTTATTGTTCCCTCTTAATTTGGATGGTGCATAAAATCCTGTAATCATTCTTTACCAAATTCATATTCCCGAATACCACTCTGTCTTGGAATCCAAAACAATTCGATAGAATGTCATTTTAATTGGAACAGAAAGTAAATATATTTCAACCATACTATATATGTAGCGAGAGCCTTAAGACATCCAGAACCGACTACCTACCTAGCCGACATCTCGAAATTTTGTTCTCAGATGTTTCTTATAGCATTATTGATTTATAAATTTTAGCTTGAAAATTATGCAATAAATCTGAAACCAAACTCATTATGAACAACTCCCTAACTGCCTACTACAGTAGGGTAATTTTTTAGCTTTTAACATTAATCGTTAACATTTAATCGTTTAAGTTAACCTTGCATCAATTAGTCAATGCAATTAAGCTATAACTTTGGTGCCAAGGTAATGGGTCTATGTTAATTCCAAGTTATGTATGTACATGGCACCACAGCGCACTAACCCGGAATGAACATTTATGAAAGGACAACCTTTTCTCCAAATTATCTACAACATGAACACATTTTGTTGACAATGTGAGAACTTAGTTGTTTCAAAAGATATTAAGAATTTAAGCGATATCGTTCAATAATATAAATGTGAAAATATTCTCGCAAGCATATATGTAATATAAAGGAATATTAGTTCAGGATATATTTTAAGATATTTGAACAAATTTAAATGCTCATACATTTTAAGATATTTTTAAAATTTATTTTTTTGATTGTATTTTATTGTACTCTTATGATAAATTCAAATAAAAATAAACATTACTGGTACAAAATAAATAATTATATACGAACAAATGTGCATCTCAGTGTGCTACAAAACTATTCACATATTCTAGGAAAAATGAAAATCATATGTGAATAACTTTTTGAACATACTGTAAAAATAACTCATAAAATTATAATTACATATATATACTGTATGAAAATTGACATACAAAAACTCATATACATACAAACATACATAAACATACGTATATAAACAAACCTACATTCATATGTGTAAAAAGTGAAATTAGTTTAAATTTAATTAATTAGTTGTTAATTACCAAAAGAAAATGCCAGTGTTATTTTAAATAAACTCTTGTCTCTTTTGGAGCAAAACCTCAAAATGCAAAAAGTACCAAAAAAACGAATAAACCCTACGCTTTATTAGTTAAAAGAATCTTTTTTAATAAAATTACTATTAAACATGTTATTAATCCCTAGAAAAATATATATTTCATAAATGTTCATAAAATCATACAAACTTGTTAAAAGTTTAAAATTTAATGTAAAATAATAAGAATTAAAATTGCCTTTAATAAATTTACGGTCATAAAAATCATTTAAAAATATTTTTTAAATTGTTCAGAAAAACATATTAATTTATTAAAACAAATGAAAGATTTCAACATATGTTTTGAACTACAAATTCCTATAGACTATATAAAATTTTTCCTACATTTTATCTAAATGCGTATAAAATAACCTCAACCTGTATTTGTACTTGCACGAATCAACGAACAAAATTTTGTATTTGCAAAATACTCTTTAGCTGATGCAAATTTCTTCTCATGGGCCCAAAGAATGGCGAAGAGGTCAACCCTCCAAAGACCGAATTGAAATTAGAAATTAAACACCTCAGCTAGATGGCATTTTCTTGGAAGCCAAATATATTTTTATAATTTTGAACTCTAAGCTCTCGAGGATACTTAATGACTGATACCACCTACTAGGACAAAGACTTTCCTATCTGCATATATGGACTCTATGAGCTCATTACCACAAGCAAGTCGGGGTTCATATCCTTATACGGAGACCACAAAAGAACAACGCGTTTATGGCCTCAAAAAATTTAAGGCCATTTAGAATTTTAGTTTACCCTCTATAACATCAAAAATCAAAATCGAAAAAAATTTAAGTCGTTTTTTTATGTTAAAAAATAAAATTAAAAATAGTTTAAATTAGACGTATACTTAACATTTGTCATATCAATAAATCATTAACGCTTATACGTACAGGTGTCATTAATAAAAAACAGTGCAATTTCACAAAAGATACCCTATCCCTATTGAAATAAATATATATAAACACGATTAGCATTCCAGCAGACATAATGTTGATGTGTTTTACGTGAACACCTGCCTGTTGGCCTTATTTTACGGTGGTACTTTTTCAAACACTGGTTGAGCTGACTACCCGGTGGTGTATCTTTGTCTAAGTTACACTCCGGTGGCAGTTTTTGTACAATGTTCTGCCGGTACAAGCACTTTCCACTCGCGTTGTTTTATCTTTGACCATTGCTGTCTGTTGCTTAACATCCGATACATTACTTTCGTTTACAACCACGCATATGGGATGGCCTCTATAATGTCGCAACAGCACCTGAATGATATCTCTTGTAAAATTTAACTTTCAGCACCATTCAACCCAACAAATTTTCCGCTCATTTGACACATTCATTTTAGGTATATAGTATAGGGGAGAACCGTATAACCCTTCATTAATCCGGTATCATATATTTTTAGCGCCAACTCATATCCAGTGCTCAGTCCCACTGTCACTGCTCTGTGGGGTCTCTGTTGACTTCGGCAACAGCTCTGAATATATGGACTTTATCGTATATCAGTCTTTAAACCAACATTCTCTTCCCGGGAATTTGGGTTTAAACCACAGCCACCACGTGCACCATAAATGGACTTCTCTACTATTTGAGATTTAACAAAGTCTGTGGTAACAGATTATATAATTTTTTTGTTCGATCCCATGTCAAATCAGTTGAGGATGCATATCATCATCACCATTTACAGTTCTGACAGACTAGATCTGCTGGGAGCACCTCTTTTTCCATGGATTGCAATCACACCACGATGAAGTCATTCATCAAGTTAACATGCCCCTTAGGGGAATTTTAGTAGACAATTACATACAATACAATGATTTGCAAGTCATGTCACTGATCTGATACAAAGAAGGTACTAGGCCTACATAAATGGCAATGACCATCTTAAACACACCTCAATCAATTTCGACGATGGTAATAATCCAATACTGAATATTTTAAAATTCTTTCAATGTTGTTGAACCCATATTTAAGTGTAAATTGATTTACCTTTGTATATATATTCTGTATTTTGGTTTCGTTGTTTAAAGTAATTTTATTATATATTTATCAGTACCTTACTAAAAATGCCCAAGGAAAAATACTAATAAAAAGTGCATAAAAAGTTTTATTTTTTATATTTTGCCTTTTTTATAATGTATAAACTATTATCACATATAACTCTTATTAATATATTTAAATTTGTTTTCATTAAATATTATCATGAAAGCATAAATAAAGTGTTTCTCATACATTATGCAATTTAAAATGGTCCATATACAGACATATAAATGAAATTATTTTTTACATTTTAAATTTTATTTTGCCCACAAAAAATATTCATTTACCTGTGGAAATTTAAAATAAAATATTAATTGATATAAAAAACCCATCAACAGGAGTTTACTACAATTATTTTGCGTTAAATTTACATTCAATATTTATTAACTCTTAGCGCTATAATAACTGAAATCATTGCTGGTTGCAAATAAATAACTTTGAATATTATTTAAATTATTATGTAGTATCTGATCAGTTTTGAATTATTTTTGAGAAAGATATGGGAAAACATCTACGTTTAAAGAATTTTATAATACATTTTAAAAATTCCGAATATTACAAAACATGTCGATGAAAAACTTGCAATAAGAGATAAAGGATTTTATAAACTCCAATCGGTATTCCTCATAAATGTAATATCTTCACCAATATCTCTAAGTGACTGATAAAAGTTCTGTCTGAATCAATTTTGTATTTTGTATGTGTTCGTAAACTTGTGTTTCCACGAAGAATATACACATACAGTATCAAACTAATATCGAACTTATTTATTCTGTAAACGTGTCAACCCATAGGATTTTAGTAATCCTATCTACCGTTCCATTTATTTATACCCTACACCACATTATTGCGCAGGGTATATTGGATTTGTGCTGATGTTTTTAACGCTTATAGTTAATAGTCCTAAACTCTGCTTTAAGTATACCAATCGACTCAGAAAACGATTCTGAGCCAAATCCGTCTGTCCACGTAAATCTTGCCAAGGATGATTTTGGACTATTTTTCACCTAGCCCTCATACAAGTGCACCACCTAAATTTGGATTTGGAACTGATGTACTAATATGTCTACAATAATAGGTACAAAGATATTTTATACAAGCATAAAGCATTTTATGTCACTCCTAGACACCTTCTAAGTAATTGAAAAATAAGTCGTTAAGTAAATACAAGTCATTACCATGTTTTGCTGGGTAATTTAAAATTTGATTTTTAATTCAAAGAGTTAATTCTAAATTTGTCTATAATTTCCTTACTCAAAGAAAGTTTTCCATAAACACTATATTTATAAAATTCTAAACATAATTTTTCTTGAGAATACATTGTTGCTTTCTTCAAATTTTTTGCCATTTTATAAATTTTTAATTACAAAAAAATCTCATATGTCAGCATTCATTTTAATAAAAATTAAACTTCACAACGAAAATTTAATCTAAGTTATTTCCCCATATAATTTATGTAAATTTGTGCCTTTTCTATAGAAATAAAATTAAAAAATAATTAAATATAAAACTTGTATAAAAAATATTAAATGCCTATTAAAAATGTTTTGCAAAAGTCTTGTTTTAGCAAATAAATTTCTTTAAAAATTCATATTCACAAATAACTCTCTATCAATGTATTTAAATTTAATATATAAAAAAAGCACCGCCAAAATATATTTTAATCCAAATTTTACAACATTCACTCATATTTACAGAAGATTTATTCACAATAATCACAAAAAATATAAACAAATATTGAAAAAATATATAAAAATAATGATAAAATACTCTCGAGCGAGTAGAGTAAACAATGATATTAAAGTAAATCATCACATGTAAACAATATTCATACATACTTACATACATACATACATACATACATACATACATACATACATACATACATACATACATACATACATACATACATACATACATACATACATACATACTTAATATAAATAACAACAACAATAAATGCATAATATAATACTTAGAGCACAGAGCTTATGTTAAATATTTACATACATATAGCTAATTGAACAACAACAACAACCGCAACAACATTAGCAGAGAACAATTATTTACATACAGACATTGATCCATTGACAAACATGCACATTACAAACTCTTACACACACGTACCCATGAACACATTTACTCAAACGGAAATGTATGACAGACATTCTATAATGAGAAAACGGAAACGAGAAAAGCAAACAGCATATATAAAAAAGACTATTTAAGAGAAGAGAGAAAAAACCTTCTTTAACAAACAAAAAAAAAATAAAATACTTGCATAAATAATAAGAAATATACACACACGTATGTATATGCACACATACATTCATACTAATTTAGTAAAAAGAAAGAAAATATAAGCAAATACAAATCTAGTTAAATGTATGCTGTAAATACTAAAACATACATATTCTACATACATACATACTTACATATACATACATGCCCCTAAAAATCGGCAATAATACAGATATTAATAATGTGCCGATTTCAATTATTTTGTTGAATATTTAACAATTTCCTTAATTTTTATACAACAAAACAAAATGAGAAAATTCACTAAAAAAGAAAAAACTAATATAAAAATATGTTTTTAACAATTAAAAACAAATAATTTTTGTTATTATTACATATTTACGTATAATGTACTTTTTACACTTTATACAATTATTTCTCCCCCTTTTACAATTTAAGTTTTAACATTTTTCAATTGTATTTTTATTATTGTTATTTATTAAAATCCACAATTTAAAGTCAAAAACTGAAAATAATTACAAGAAAAACAAACACATTTTAATATTGTTAATTGTTTTATGTTGAACAAATAAAATGAGTCTATTATTATTGTTAAAATAAATACCAAAGAAAAGCATAATATTGAAATTATTTTTAATTTAACTTAACAGAAAAAAATCTAAATAGAATTTAATTACAAAAATAAAAATGAAAATGAAAAGAAGACATAAAAACATCAAGTAACAAAGATAATTATATTTATTTTATAAAATTATTTATTAGTAAATTTCAAACTTCAAATTATTGTAAATACACCAGAAAAAGCTTGGCATTAATAAAAATCTTAAATAAAATTTAACAAAAAAAGTGTTTTATTTCGATTACCTTTGCACAGCTGTTAAGAAATGTTTTCAGTAACTCGCGAAGTCTCGCTTCATTTTATGGAAAATGTTAAAAAAAAATCAGTGATCTATTTTGTTCTATGTTCAGGAAAATAATTTCTAAAATTTAAATAATGAAAATAATATTAATCCCAAGGTATTTGGATCAAACATCCAATGCATGCTCTTCAGTCCAAAAGTCCAATTGTGTATAATTGTGCCTAATCCCATGTAATTACATCATTGTAACGTCTGATTTGTTCATTCTGTGAAGGTTTCAGATCCTGCTCTCGTTAGGTGAATTTCACCGAGTTCTCTTCCCTTTATAGCAAGTAAAGTCACTATTTCATTGCGTACATATCCGATTGTCCTTGTGCATTTATGACATAAACCTTACCTCTGAGAGATACTCTGCGATAAGCCGCGAATATCCCATTTTTTATTCCTAAGCATATAGTTCATCCGAAGTCAAAGGCTCTTCAAGTGTCAAAAAATACCTCCAATGTACATAAATACATAATTTGCACTAGAAGGTAGTTCAGGTTGTAAAAACCATACATATGTTTATCAAAAATTTTAAATCTTTAGGTAAAGATATGTCGAAAAAAGTAGTTATGTCAAATGTTAAGCCATTATTTAAAGTTGTATTGGAACTGTTATAACTTCACAAAAAGGGAAAGAAATTTTGATTTTTTAAATATCTGAACACGATATCTCTAATCCCAGATGTGATAGAGAATATTTTAAAATCATATTCAGATACAGCGATATTCAATCCTTTAGACACATCTAAATTGGTCTAAGGGTCTCGACTTTTTTTAAATTTTTTTATGGCTGAAAAATCCTACATATCGCATTAGATCAAGGATGTATAGGCATGAAATGGGGTCTTACCTACTATGACAAATTAACTTTATAAAAGTGTAATTAGACTAATTCTAGCTTATGCTTATATAATCTGGTGAACATTTTTGGACACAAAATCTAATATCAAACTACGACAGGGAGTTCTGCGTACATGTTGCTTGGGTTTAACTAGTGTGTACTACTTCAACCAAGTCTCTGGAAACGTTGCTCGTTATTCCACCCATTGAAACATATTGAAACATACTCTTTGAAACACTGATACCAGATAAAATGTCTCGGTCAAGCGGAACATTGGAGCAAATACTGCTAGGAAGCCGTTATTACATGGATGGCTTTAAATTGGGGACAAAGTAGGTTTAGGGATCTATATTGAAGACCCAGAAACATAAATATGCCACCTTTAATCATAACAGATGCTTTCAGGCAGAAATAAATTGGATTAGAAGAAACATGGTGCTCACAGCCTTTAATATATTTACCGACAGCCAGAAGGTAATTAGGGCAATATCAGGTGATAGAGTTAAATCTAAGAGCGTATTGGATACATTATATGAGTAGCAGGCTACTCGGGAGTAGTCGGCAAAAGAACGACTACTCCCGGCGAAAGAGCGAATGTAATAGCTTTAAAGGGAAGGGAGCTCGAGTCAGTTAACCTGACAAACGCAAAACCATTCGATGCAACAAAAGCTGAACTAAAAATATGGGTGAGAGAATCCCATAAGACTTCTTGGAATAATGAAATGGTGGGTAGAACCACGAATAATCTATGGGATGACCCCGATGATAGCAACACAAAAAATCTCCTCCAAATGAGCAAGTCTAAAGTTAGAATGATAGTACGTATTCTGAGTGGACACACAGGATTACGAGCACATTTATGCAAAATTGGACGTGGGGAATCAGACGTATGTAGAGCATACGGAGAGGACAGTGAAACTCTGGAACACTTCTTTACCAGTGTCAGGCATTCGTCGAAGAGATTAGATTCATGTTTCTTGTTATTCCTGAAAAAACATTCCTGACTAACACTAATTGAAAGATTCTTAGAAATTACTCCTAGGAAACTGAGTTTCTAAACATTGATAAATAATACCCTCAGTTATTAAATTCTTTTTCCACGAAAAGGAGCACACAACAGGGTCGATAGTGGCCTAGGTGTATTTCTGAGTTTGTTATTACGGTAAAATAGCATTTAATCTGATTCACTGGTTTCCCGATTTAACGAATACTCAGTTTCCATTGAGTACCATATTTTACGAATAAATGAGTAAATTTTGTACTTGATATAACGAATTTCTAACAAATTTCTATTATAAGAGGTAAAAACAATACTGAGCGATCATTAAACTTTATTATTAACCAAAAACAATAACATATTAAGATTTAATGTAAGTTCAGTACCCAATTCAATAAATAAAAATAACAGTAAAAAATATTTTCTGGAAAATAAGATTTATTAAATAGACGTGCGTAGAATAGAATTACTTTTTAAGAGAATATTATGATTATTTTACTAATAAAGTAAAAAAATGGAATTGTATGTAATGAAAATTACCGAAAAATACTTAGAATTTTTTCTAATTTGTTTTTTTACCTTCATTAAACAAAAAATATTGTTTTTTATATAATTGTAATAGATTTTTTCATAAAATTTTTAATTTTGGTTTGATTTTAAATTTAACAAAAAAAACTCATTACTATCTTTTGCACACTGCATAAAAATTGTCAAAATCTTTTTATATGGAACTGTCTTACCGACTTATTTTTGTGGTATCAATGTGGTAGCACTATGTGTAAGTTAAGCCAGACCATGGTTTGTGGCTTCACTATATACTTGTTTGGCTTTACGGTATTGCCAGATGCAATATTTGTGGAACGTATTTTAAACCAATTGTTGCTAGTACTAATGTAATGAAAAATAGATGGCGCAGTATATGAAAATATTACCAGTACAACACAAACAATACTCATGTCCCCAATCTTAGGCTGAATGTCCCCAAAAAATCCCCATTTATAAATTGAAAACACCATAGTTTTTCCCAAAACTGACATTTTTGAATACAGCTGACACATGTTTTACAAACTGCGTCATCTGGTAGTCAGTGTATAATTAAAAAAATACAAAGCGTCTTTGATAAGCGAACATTTAATTTTTTAATGAAACATAGATGGCTCAATTTAACATAATAATGTAAAAAACATAAATTGTAAGTAGAACATAGCATAAAGATGTCTTTTAGTTTCCACAATGTCAAATCACATATAAAAAAACTGTGACATTTATTGAAACCACGTAAAAATATTTTTACAAATTGTCAATCGCTGTCACCTCATCTTTGAAGTTGCTATGAGAGTTGCTGCGAATAAGCAGATTTGGCTGTGCACTTCACACAAACACGTATATTTCTTATGAGACCTAGGCTGCTGCGTATCCCTAGAGCCACTTTAATTTGACGCAGCACATATAAAAAAATGATATTGCAGTGCACAGCTTGACGAAATTTCTGTGCACAGCATCCTGCTCTCTTCTGTTTTTGCGAGAGTATTTATTATTATATTTTTTAAGTAAATAAAAAATATTGTTGATATACCATAAAAATTATTAAATAATCTTTTTTTTTAAATGGTATAACCCCCTCATTTTATGAAACGAAACTTTCGTTAGCGTTAAAAATTTGTATGAAAAAAACTGAGAAATTTTTGAAAATTTGAATTTTTTCCATACAAATTTTTTTGAACATTTGTCGTTTCGTTTTTTAAAATAAATAACTTTACATAACTTTACTTACTAAGTAAAAACTTTTAAAGTAAAACTGATTTTACCACCGAAAATGAGAATTTATTTCATTCTAAAATACAAAATTTTTGTCCTGTCGTTAATATTTTGTAATCTGGATCAAAGGATACAAAGGTCCGTTTTTTATGATTTTTTTAAAATTTTTGGTAAATAAACCATATGCAAATTTAGTATCAGAAACAGAAAATAACATTTCGGTGAAATTTTTTTGAGTTAATTAAATTACATACACCAAAAACCTTAAAAAAGGACCTTTTCATACTTTAGCAGTTCGACAAAAGAATCAATGCATCCGAAAAAAACAGTGATTTCCATTTACGTCTAACACCACCTGGTTGGCTCTATTTCGCCTTTCTTCACGGTTGTACTCTTTGTAAACGAGTGTCCCATGGGTGAAAATTGACTTCCTCGTAGGACAAAATAGCTAGTCATCTGGGTACTCCGTGGCTAGAGGTAGAGGACATTTGATTTGAAAGGTTGATTCGGTTGGATTTTATTGTTGATTAGGTGGCGCTGGTAACGATGCCTTGGATCGACCTCGGGCAATTCAAATGCTGGTGTTCTCAATAAAATCGTATCCCTATATAGGGATACTGGTGTTCTCAATAAGGAACGTCCATATTATGGGATACTATGTAAACATTTTATCATTAATTGCAATCTCTTATAAAACATGTTAAAATACTCCCTTGATTGTCTTGTCCAATTTCTTCTGGGGATTTTTAGTTTAAAGTTTTTTTTCAATTTCATATTTTTACTAGGATCGTTTTTAAGAAGATTTAATCATGTGATTTCTTTAATTTTTTTAATCATATTAAATTTTGTGTGATAACTATTCTTTAGAATATACTGCCTATTTCACAATATCGAAGCAACAAGACATATTCTGAATAAAAAACTCCCTCGATGTTTGTTCTCTTTCCTATAGCTAAAGCATACAAAAGGGAACAAAAACTATTTTAATTTTAAGAACTATTTCATAAGTTTAAAATATTAGAATTTACTGAATATTGAATTTATACCTTCAAAAATGCATTCCCCTGCAGGAAACAGAGCGTCCGTCTATGTAAACATTGTAATCAAACTCAAGATCGCAATTTTGAAGATAGTTCAATAAAATTTGGTACATAATCAGGGACGAAACATATTGAAAATGGTTAACATCGGGCCATTATTTACCTTAGTCGAAAATTAATTCTTTTATGTGATCGCTGAGAATTATAGTCTCATTTAATTTAATTTAAATATTAGCATTAGAAAAAGGGAAGATTCCTTTTTTGAGATAAACAATATTTTTTTTCAACGCAATCCTTTGAGACCAAGATTCATAAAATCAAACAATTTACTTAGAAATTATATCCCCAAAACTAGCGTCAAAATTTGAAAAAATCCACAAATTTAACGAAAATCCCTTTAACACAAGAACAAAACGTATTGAAAATGTTTAAAATTGGTCTATTATTAATCCTAGCCCCAAAATATGGCGTGCCCCCAAATATGGCTTTAAATTTATAAATTTATTATAGTAAAACAACAAAAAACGGCAAAAGTCTTAATGATACTTCTGATTTGAAGCAAAAATATTATTTTTCGCATACTCACTGGTATTATTGGCCGACTCGCTCTTTTTCAAAATGTACCCTCGTACATAAAGGGAATAATGTAAATTAACTCAACAATAATTGTGGTATTAATAATCCACTATTTCAGAAGATCGTGATTTCCTATTGGATCAATCGAATTATTGAGAATATTTTTATTAAATAATAAATATTATTGTATTTACTTCAGCAACGATATACATATGTATGTATATAATATAGAAAAAGTAACGTATTTTTTATATAAAATTGAAAATTGCGCCATTATATTTTGAAAACAGCCATAATGTGTTCATATACATAGATATTTTATGTAAAACACACAAAATATGCTTAAAATTTATCCAGACATTCTTTACAAATTCAAGAAAGATGAATTAACCCCTCGTGCTCTTATTCTTCGCAGGTGCATGATCATTGATTGGAACGAATTTATGTTAAAAGTAAAAAAGACTGACTGTGTATTTATCAGCACACATGCTTCCTTAGATGATAAATTGAATTTTTGTTCGAATAAACACTTGTCGCTCTATTTTTATTTAAAAATTGCAGACAGGTAGACGTAAGTACTAAATAAAGGTAAGAAAGACGGAAGGAAACCTGTTATAGTAAGATGAATTTTACATGTGCCCATAAATACTTGCATTAATTATCATGATTTTAAATTAAAATTGATAGGGGACAAATGATACAATTTTTAATAAAACCGTTACAAAATGTACGAAAATTTAATTTTCACTTTTTAGTTAATTTAAAAATTAATGACGACAAGGAAGAAAGTCGGCTTGTCTAGAAAACATAGCAACTGTATTCGTAATCATTAAATTCACATGTACATTAATTTTATATCATAATTACGTACTTAACTTCATTATTTTCATACCCACAACTAAAATTTTTTTGTCATTCTGTTAAGATCTAAAACGTTGCAAGTTGAACTTTATAACATCCATCTACTGACAAGTTAAAGTCGCTAAAGTGAAAACCGATTAAACTAAAATTTAAACAGGGAAACATCAATTATCCCAAGTAATTTCTTGTTCTTAATAATTACACGGACCAACAAATTTCTAAGGGCTTTACTTGGGTCCATATTGATTCTTTTGTATTAATACCTGTAAGAGAGAGATAGGGAAAAAGTGGAAAAAGAGACGTTGGTAAAGAGAAAGTGAGAACAGCAGTAAGATTTTTAAGAAACATATTAATGAAATCCATGATACGTACTAATTGTCTGACAAATCAGACTGATCACTAAAGTATGTCGATCCAAGCGTCCGAAGTCTGGCAACCGCCAGAGCAGGAAACTCACATAGAAGATGAGTAATAGTTTCCTCTTAATCCTCGTTTTGACCACTTCTACAGTAATCGTTGAACGGAAGACCAATGCGTCTAGCATGTTTACCAAATTTACAGTGGCCAGTGATAATCGATGTCAGCCTACTTAGCTGTGGTCTTTGCAGACCAAGAATATATTTAGACCTGAGTGGATCCATTTGTGGCCACAGCGCTTTAGCTGTTGAGCACGTGTGCTCATTGACCATTTATCGCGAGCAATGCAGAGACAGTAATCTGCTTCTTTATTGCAAGTAGTGGAATACCGCAGAACTGGTCCACTTCTAGTCTGCTAAGCATGGTGCCAGCTCTTGCCAAGAAATCAGCAATACTATTTCCATACGAAATCCCGTGTCCCTTTACCCAAATTAGGGTGATGTTCGAATGTCTTGCCATCTCATTGAAAGTTTGGATGTGGAAAACACACCAATTAGGGATTTAATAGCAGCTTGACTATCGGTATAAATTCTGATATCCCTATTAGATATCCGATAGTACCTTAGCCAATTTAATGGCCTCTTTATCGCCGATTTTTCAGCTTGAAGGATTCTACATTCATCATTAAATCGGAAGGAGATTTTAGTTTCAAATTCCTCAATGAAGATGCCACCGCCAACTCCTTTCTCCGTAAAATATGATATCGAAGCTTTCTCACTACAGACGGTACCGGAATACAATAATCAACAAAATATTGATTATTTGGTATGAGATCACTGATCGTAGCATAGCCTATTTGCCATTTGCACACAATCTGGCTATGACATCCAATTTCCTGGCTAGAATGTCAACCGGGAGCCAGTTGAGCTTATTCAACAACGCCTTTAAAGGAGTGGCATTAAAAATATTGAAAAGGAGTAGTTCCCAGAGCACCAGTTATAAGAAGTTTTTGTCTCAGTGAAAAATTTTCATGCGCTTGCCACCAGACAACATCCCCATATAACATATTAGGTTTAATAACTGCATCATAGAGCCAGTGAACATTTCTTGGATTTATGCCCAGCATGTTCCTATGTCCATCCTATAAGCATATAGTGCCGTAATGGCTTCAGATGCCCTAAAGAGTATGTTTGTACTTTAAGATAACTTCCTATCAAGAATAACGCCTAGATATTTAGCGCTGTCCAAGAGTTTTAGTACCTCACCGTTTAGACAAGGGAGAGTAATAGAGGAATCTTGTATTTCCTAGAGAATAGCACAAGTTCCGTTTTTTTTTTTTAGGATTGACACTAAGACCCTATTCGACGCTCGGGCTGATGATTTTTAGTGCTTGTTCTAGCCTTTGAGATACTGTATCAAGATGATCGCCTGACCGCTACGTCATCTGCGTAGGTGACTGTTTTATAGCCAAGAGAATGTAGTTTCACCAGAATGTTATTTATGGTCAAGTTATACAAGAGTGGTGATTGTACTTCCCCTTGTGGGGTGCCTTTTAAACCTCTTTTAGAGATTACTGTATCTCCTAAAGATCCCATTTGAGAGAAGATTCTCGACAAAAAACACAACAGACCTTCAAAATCCAGCGTGAGATAGAGATTAGCAGATAGAATCGAGTTTGACGTTGTTAAAAGCGCCTTCTATATCATGAAAGGCAACCAATGTGCAATTTTCATAACCCATGGACTTTTCAATATGACTTTTCAATATTATTAATGTTATATTTTTTTCCAGTAAACCTAAAGATTTAAAACTTTGTATCTCGAAAAATGTACATATATGATGAAGAAATTCTGAGTCCAGATCTGTATTCAGCGCAGCCTCGACTTTTCCATATTTTGTTATTGCCCGTTTTAAATTCTTTAACCTATAAAATTCTGATTTAAAATAAAATTAAAGATTCTTACGAAATACAAAAAAAAACTTTCTTAAATTGTGAATTCATTTACTAGTTTGTTCATTCATTCACTTAATCCGCCTCTATAATTATAGTTTAATTTTCTTTTATTTTCATACGATTTGCAACTATTTGCTTAATAACTGCAGTATGTATATAAATATTTGTATGTAAATACGTGTGTATAAGTGTACATGTATGTAAATTTATTTAAAAGCCAATATTTCCCTCAATTCTGATTTAATACCCCCTTCCGCCCTACGTCCAAAGGTGTGAGGATGGCGACAGGCGTTGATTATAATACGAAAATACATTTTAAATTATATTGCTATATCGTATAGTAAGTTACTAGCAGAGCTTTAAATAAGTAAATTATTATGTTAAAATTCTTAATTATAAAATAATCTAATTATATTCATTATTCCGTTTGTAATCCTTCCATAATAATAACATCTGACTTGCCCTTTCTGATTTGAGTTTAAGCTCTTTTCGTTACCGATTAGTCCCGAGTATTCTAATATCTATATGATTTACAGCTTATATCTGGTAGACTATACGTTTTAGGCCATTTTAAAATCTAATACGGTCTTAAATATATCCTTATCAAAAGGCAATAAAGACAATATAACCTTAACTACCTACTGACTTTAGGACAAATTTGTAAGCTTCTATTGACACCAAATTTATTTTATTAGGTGGTATAAGACACCACTTTTAATAAAACCTACTCAAGAGCCTCTAATATTGAGCATTCTTACTGATATTTGCTAAAATGTACCGATTTACCATGATATCCTATATGGGATCAATGTCTCAACGTCTTCGATATATACTGTGTCTGGTTCGATGTTTGTGTATATCAATGTGCCTAGTATTTATTGATGACGTGTCCTATAACCTATGATTAATTTGCCTGATTTTATAATTCTTACACATATTGTCCAAAGAAGGCTATCAGATTATTTAAGCATAAGTTCGAATTGGTCAAATCATGCTTTTATAAAGCTAGTGTATCATAGTGGAACTAAGGACTCAATTCGTGTCTTTAGTTCTCCTACAAAATAGAACTATGTATATTACTATTTAGTCATTCCTTTAGGATAAAATATTACTTCTGCCACTGATATTTCGAATATCCACATATTATTATTTTGAATATAATGTACCGATAATTTGATTTAAATATTACTTCGGGATTACTTATATTTCGAATATCCACATATTGTTTATTCCGAATATTAATTAGCTTCGCAAGATTATTTTGAATATAATGTACCGATAATTTGAAAAGGAATTATCTTCCGAAACTCTGCAATTCTAAACTTTGTTGTAAGATCCCCTGAACATTACTGCGTCCCTGATTGTAATACAATTATCTAATGCAACGTTATCCAGTTTCATCAAATCCGACATTGGTGGTAATGTTGGGGAGTTGAAGGACAGGTTAGCAAATGAAAGGTATATGTTGCCACTAGCTTTGTTCACGAGCAACAATAATAATAATTTTGAGAGATCAAATAATAAATTCTTATCAAATAAAAATACTGTTATCAGACGCTACTCTGTATCTGAATAAAATAGTGAGAAAATTTATATGCTTGAATCATGAAATATTGTTTCGTTCAAGGTTTAAAGCTATATGAAAATTACATAAGCCATCACAGCGTTGGTAGTCACCTAGATCCGATGACAACCATCGGAGCATTACTGTCGTCTTGCCAGTTGTTAAACACCTCTTCATTCTTAAAATTTGACTCCTCTTAAAGCCGTTGTTGGTTCTTCGGTGTGCCCTTCGGGGCTAGGATAACAGCCTTACACGGGCATCTATCCAATTGAGACGTAGTTTGGAATGAAAGTCATTGAAAAGAGCTTAACAAGTTTAATTTAACAATAAGTATGAAATGTCCATTTAGAAAAAAATAAATCTTAAAGAATTTACATTTATTCACATTAAAAAATTCTTTAGATTATCTGACTTTTTGTGAATAGTTATTTTTTCGTACATAGTGAAAATTCATAGTTGTTAAAAAATCGTTTTCGTGTACGGATTGTAGTAATTGTTTACATGCACACTTCCTTAATTATTCAGCAACTAAGTGGTCATGGGCGCCAACAACTACAAACAAATCAAAAATTCATGTTCATTTTCTAAATGGCTTTATACGAACAAAAAAATCAATATTTTTCCATAAATATTTTAAATAAATACATTTGTATATAAGTATGTATACATATATACATATGTAAATGTATATAATCAAAAGTATGTATGTTAATGAATACAACAGAACTATTTTTAACAAAAATTTTCTAACTTTTTTTTGTAAGTAGTATAACTAAACAAATACATACTTACTTACTTACACATGTACAAGAATTCAAATTATCAACATTTTGATTATATTTTCTATTAAAAAAATTAGACATACATGTTTTATTTACTTTAAGTATAATTCGTCAAATTATTCCCATGAATTGTAATTACCAGCTGGTCTTGTCATTAGACGAATGATTTCAGGATAACTAAAACACCAGTGGGTGTTTGTGTTTGTAGTTGTGTGTGAATGTTTTTATTGAAACACAACTCACACAACTTTGAATAATTATATTCAATCATATGTATTGCTACCAAAATTAAAATATACGGGAATGGATGAACTCCTTCCTACACTTGGTGTTATTTAGTTGCGTTAATGTTCGAGTAAATACTAATGTTTTCGACATTTCCCATACTTTGCTGAGAAATCATTAGACCGTATAGTTTGTCAGGTTGTAACCGTAAATCTATGAATATTAACTACTACTCTGCATGTATAATACGCATACGAATTTTATTTTCCAACTATTTAACTACCCCCTGGTTAGTTTATTTATAAAAAAAGCAACAAACAATAAAACAAAAAGATCAAATCGATCATTATCATAATCGCATAGAAACGCGACATACTAGGTTCACATTTGACACCAAGGACACAATTATTATGCCTTTTTCTTATATTATTCAATTATGCGTAGGTTAGTGGAAAAGAAAATGAAATTGTATATGAACTAAGTCAGAAATTCTTCATGAATTAACAAGAAATTTAGATGGGTTGACTTGAACAATGTATTTATTTCAGTTTTCCGAAAATGTATTCATCATGTCATCTGAGTTACAATAAGTTAAGATGGATTGGCTTGAACAATGTGTTTATTTCAGTCTTCAGAAAATGTATTCATCATATCGTCTGAGTTAGCATTCTATCCAACTATCGAACTTGAGACTTGAGAGCATATTTAGGTTTAAAACTGTATATAATTAGCGAATAATTAGCTTATGGTGTGTGTTCTGAAGGCCTTATTAGTTACCACCAATTTTACACATGATTATGCCGGTTCATGTACAAGAACTTTACTCAAGTACTCTAACTATATTATTTCTGAAAATTGCTACTAAGGCTGTGTGCCAAACGGTAACAAAGTTCTATGGTAAAATAAAATTTTCTTATTGTGGAAAATATCTCATATCTCTCATATATATCAAAAATTTAAATTTTCAAGCAAAAAACGAAATATAGGACAACGTGCATAACTTCACAAAATTGGACGAGCGGTGTGAATAATGACATTACCAAGCCTTTGTTGAAATTAGATCCAAACAACTTTAGGGCAATGTAAAGTATCCCTCAAGAACTTTGATTTTAATGAACGAATTTTAATGAATGACGAACGGGAGACTATATTTTTTCGGCTGATAGTTCTACATTAAAGGTGATTCACTAAAAAATAGTGAACAGTGGGTTCGGTAGTGGCTTAGGTGTGCTTATTAACTAAAATGAGTTGGAACAATGCTTGATGAACTGGTCATAAACCAATTCTGTATTTTTTTTAATAGGCTATATGATCGAAAGTTTGTATAAAGTTAAGAGCCTTTCTGCAGACTTTTATAGATTCAATGTGCCATAGTAGTACTAAGGCCACTCGATCATAGTGTAATAGTCCAACTCTATAAACTAAACAGAGAACATATTCCGTTCTATTTAAGTTCGATGGGAACAGCCGAATGCATTTTTATGTTTTTTTATACATGAATTAATTATGTAATTGTACTAGTCAGGGCAAAGAATTCAAAATACCTTCATTTAATGAACTTTCTTCAAAAAAGATAGGGGTATATTGATTTTGTCATTCCGTTTGTAACACATCGAAATATTATATAGACCCACAAAAGTATATATATATTCTGAGTCCATATTAAATTCTGAGACGATCGAGCCATGACTCTCACTTGTTCTTTTCTCTAATTCTTCCACATTTATCCTCTATACTTTTCTGAGTAAGACTAACCTTAGCTACAGAAAACATCTATTTTAGAATATCACCGCCAAGGACTACATAAGCAGATTCCTTGATATCAATTTAATTGCAAGTCGGTATATCAGCGTTCATGTTTCTAAATGTATCATAGTTTCCCTACCGTTGTTCCTTCGGGGTAGTTCACTGTTCGGTATTTCATGCTAGGCAAAATGTTTTGAACACTAGAATAGTTTTATAATCGGCTGTTAATTTTTCTGATAAGTTACTCCTACTGCGAACGGGACTGTTGTGCGCTCCTTATCGTGAAAAAAGTTCCCTGAATGTATTATTTTTCAGTGTTCAGAAACTCAGTTACCTCAATGTAATTCCTAAGAATCTTCCAATCAGTGTTATTCAGGAATGTTATTTCCGCAATAAAATCACTTCGAAGATACTTGGACCTAACTTCGACGAATACCTTGCAGTGGCAATTAAAGAGTTTCACTGTCCTCACCACATGCTCTACATTCGTCTGAATCCGCACGTCCAATTTTGCTTAGATGTGCTCGTAATCCTGTGTGTCCACTGTGTGTCCTGCTCTCATCAGGGTCACCCCATAGCATCTTGGTTGTTCTACCCACTGATTCATTATTCCAAGAGGCCTTATGGGATTCTATCACCCATATTTTATTTCAGTTTTGTTGCGTCGAATGGTTGATCATATGATATCATATCGTAAATATGTTTCAATGGGTGGTATATCTAGCAACGTTTCCAGAGCCTTGGTTTAAGTAGTACTTATTCCCAAGCAACGTGTACGCAGTCCACTAGACTATTGAAGCACTTTTATAAAGCCAATTCGTCACAGTAGAACTAAGACTCCATTTCATACCTACAGTTCTCATAACATATATATCATATCTTCGAGGATAAGTACTTAACTTTGACACAAGTATCTTCTTGCCCAGGAAGCAAGGTTCAGTATACGTATAAATTTTTGCCTTTCTTGTGAAAAGACACATTTCCGTTTTTGTCTGGTTAACATTGAAGTCCCTTCGTTGAGCCTCATCAGCTCTTCTATACAAGTAATTCGGATCCTTTCCCTTTAAAAGTATTACGACGTCGTCTGCAAAGTAGACAGATCTAAGTCCTTTCTCGGTTAGGCTCCCTAGGAGGCTGTTAATTGTGTTAACCCAGAGTTCATCGTTCATCTCGCAGCTTATCCATCTGCTCCTTAGCATGTGGTTGATCCAGTTACGGAGCACCTGGTCAACATAAAACTGGTCTAGAGTATGTACAGTTTGCTATCAAAGGATGCACCTATGTAGTGGACAACTTGGTTTCCACCGATCGTCCCTTTACATAACTATGCTGCTTATATTTAAGGTTTTTTTCTGGTATACTGCTTTTAACCGTACTGTCGGATATCCGTTGCAAGGTTGTAAGTAAGAAGGTTGTAAGACTTATCGGTCGATAGGACTAAGGTGTCGCATAACTAAGTTTTCCTGGTTTGGTTATAAATATTTCCCTTGCAACCTGCCATTTAATTTCAAGCATACAGTGAATATTTGTGACAGATGTACGGAGACAGTCCCACCTCCATCTGCTCCCTATAAAGCTGCAATTCCGGAGCAAAGCTCTTGATTGTCCCTTTAACGATGTTAGATATGACATAAGTAGATAAATATTTTTAATTATACGAGATTCGGAGCAACTTACTCAGACAAAAGGGCCTAGGTTTTGTCAAATAATGTAATTTTCCCAAAGTTTGGGCTTACAATCCAACTTGACCACAGCGGCACTACGTCAAATGTAGTTTTAAAACAACTTAAATAATTTTAAATAGCCCCACTTACATATGTACATTAGCATACGATTAAATACATATTTTCATACATACAGAAGCCTTCATATTTCTAAAAGTTTACTCCTTTGCCACTTAATTCCCTTTGTGTACTCGTGTTCCTTTATTCCTGCGGCAAATGAGTGACTTTGAAAATGTGGTAAAAAAAATATAACACGTAACCTGCATGAATTTCCATATTGCGTGTAAAGACTTTATTGTGTAAAATATAAAATAGTTTATTATTTATCCTTATTTTATTAACTTTTTTCGCTAATGTTGTACCAACTTGTGATTTATAAAATAATGGGGAAAAAACTTTTAATTTGCTTCATATAATATAATAAGCATAGGTAGACTTCAAACGACAGTTTGACGAACTGTTTGGATAAAGGGCAATGAGTTCAAATTTTAAATAAAAAGCGATATAAATAAAAAACCAAGTACAAAGCTGGAGCCGTTTATTTAAAAAGGAATGGAATTATTCGTATTAATTAATTTGTTATAAATCGAACATTTCATATTATATATATGTATATATTTTTCATATTATATAGACAATTGAGGTAAATGCTTTGAAGCATTTAAAAAGATGGAAAATTTTATATCATAAACGAAATATAAGGACTCAAAGTGGGTTTAAACAAAAAAATCACACGACCAGCCTATTCAGCATATAATTATTACTATAATTAAGTATGAGTTTGTTTATAATTTGTAAAGAGTATGAAGATACATATTAAGGCATTATACGTCAGAGTATGTAATGTGAAATTGTATATATATTTAGTTCAATTGATTAATTTCACAATAGTTTATTATTTGCATGTGAATACAATATAAAATCGATTTCTTAATTTACACATACAAAATCATTAGTTGTTATGGTTACACATACTCGTTCATATCTCCAAATTTTCAATGATTCACACTGAATTATTCAGTGCAACTTTTATATGTTATTCTCAAAACTAAGCAATGCGATTAAACAATTTTAGAAGTATGTATGGAGAATACTGGTAGGGACTTTCAGTTCCTGTGAAGTCCATAATCAGCCTTGAAGTGTAGTGTATATCCCCTTGAGAAATTACATAATAACATAATAGACTATGCGAATAACATTTTTGATGTAATTTCAACTAGGGACTATTCACTTCTATCCGATTGATACCGACATAAAACGGGCTTTCAGACTGTCTGAAGAGGTTCTAGCTTTTTGGAAAACGACGGAACAGAACATTGACTTGTATCACGGTACATTTACATTGGGTTGTAGATTGTACTACTGTTCATAGACTTAATGACGTGCAGGGGCACTCTAATGAGGTTGAGTCCTGGAATAATACAATGGTTTGAAAAATATCAAAGGCCCTATGACCAACAACTGATGTGAGTGCTACTAAAATACTTCTAGAACTGGATAAACACATTCGAATGTTGCTGTTAGGGATGCTAACGGTGCAATTAGGGTTTTATCCATAAGCGGGACAATCATATAATTTGCACTAGAATACAGAATCTCAGTATTGCTGTCTACTAGGTTTCATCAAGGGAATTAGTAATATCTTCGAATGGGAGACTAAGATTGTCTGTCTTTTCGTCAGGCAATTGACTTCTGTTTCCAATCTTTTCACATCTACCTATTTATACCCTACAACACAATAGTTGTAAAACCACCTTAAAGCATACCGATTGAATTACTTTCTGAGTCGATTATTACATTTCCGTCTGTCCGGTTAACTGGCTTGCTGTCTATGTAAACCTTGTGCGCATGATTCCGGCCGCAATTTCCAAGATATGATGAAATTTGGGGGCATACAACCGCAACTTCCGATTTGGGCATTTTATGCCATATCTCTCCATAAATTGGCACAAATACGTTTTATATACATAAGTATAAACGACACTGCAGATTTTTTTAATGATCGGCCCTTTTTTGATCCTAGCCCCCATACAAAACCCCTTCAAAAAACTCTTAAACGTCCACAATTTACCTATAACCATTAGTATCGCAATGAAATTCTACATAACTACCTTTATATAAATGTTCTTATATATCCTTTTCCGAATTGCATGAGGTTCGTCCCATGTTTGACATAACCTCTTACATAAAGCCTTATTTACAAAATTAGTTTTTCACCAATAAATTGCTTAAAAACTTTGGAATTAAGGTAAAATTCCATTTTCAATGTTCCGCAAGATTCAGACATATATGAAACTTCTCATAAAATAAGTCAGGGGTAGAAAATATTGGAAATTGAGTAAAAAATAAATCGTGTCAGTTGTGTGTGTTTTGTTTATTATTTGCGTCTACACTTTAATCACACCAGGTAGCTACTTCGATACCATTTAATTATTGTATTTTATTTACTTAAGCCGAATATTCTCAATGGATGTTTTTTTCGATCCATGTGTCTGTGCTTCATGTTGTCAGTTTTAGTATCTTTACTATGTTATAGCATATGTTGAGGTCATTAAGGTTAATGCTGCTTACTGCATTGGCCTGCACCTTGCATTTGCGGCCAAAACATATGGAATTTTAATTTGTAGGTGTGTTTTTGTATTCTTCGAGTCAGTTGTAAGAATATGTCTCGGTTGATCATTAATTTTGTTAAAATAATAGTAAATGTTAATGTAATAAACAAATAAATAAATATTGACTTCACCTAAAGGCAAATGATAAAATTATCAAGAAAGTGATCGAAAATAGTCTTAATCATTGGATTATAGGCATATGGAAGATTTTAGAGCATTTTTGTTCATCTTTTTAAGGAGGTCACGTCTGGAAACGTAACATTTTTGCGAAAGCATATTTGTTTAAAAAAAACAGATTAGTTGTAGGTAAAGTAATGTACTTATTTGAACGTTTAATGCATTGATGTATTTGCATGATTAAAACATGAACTTAGCTTATACTTTAAACAGTAAGGAAAAATTGTCTCGTCAAACCATTAAAAGGATTAATACGATGGAGGATTGTCTTTGAATATGACAGTACTATAACTTTGTTCACTAAAACATATTGCATAAGTACATCACAGATGTGATAAATAGTGATTACCTGTGTTTCTATTAACTTATTGTCATTTAGCTAGCACCTGCTATTGTTTTCTTAATTTTGTCACTTCATTACAATAGTCAATAATCAACTAAAATGAGACTGTTGTTGATGCCGGGTAACATTACCATATCTTTTTTTATAATTCTCCAATTGTATAAATAAAATTATCTACATTATCCTACACCACTATAGTGAATAGGATAGAATATTGAACCTGCACCCATATTCTTCTTTCAGCCTAAGGATGGCCTATGGTTGAAATCGGTCCCTCATTTCACTTAGACCCTACGTTACCCTACGAATAGCTAATAGTTATGTTTAATGTTCTAGTATCTCAACAAAAATGGACAAAACCTAATTTTAATCTTAAGATACTAAAGATTTTTGCAATGATCGAGCCTTATTTGACCCTTGAGCCTATGCAAAATCATCTTTAGAAAATTATTAAATTAAAAAAAATCTTAATTAACCCTTAAACGTTTATATATCAGCAACTAAAACACATGGAATCGAGTCAGATCATTTTTAAAAGTAAGTGTCGACATTTAAAACTCGGTTGTCAGATCTTACAATGTTGTCATTAAAATGTTCAGAAAATGTCTAATAATCGTCTGAACTTATAATTTTTCTTTTGCAACGTTGTCAGGAAAAGCATTAATGAAAATATTGCAAGACGAAATTTGTAAGTTGACAGTATTATTAGACATTTTTTACACATTTTACTGCCAACGTTATAAGATCCAACAACCGTATATACATAGCATTACTAACCTACACACCATAAATATTATGAACTGCTTTCATTAACAGAAGTTAATAATATTTACCCAGTAAAAACTTTCATTAGCATATAAGAACTTAAAATGATAAAATTAACTTACACAATAGCATTCTAAATCATTATTTTAACACGGTGAGGTCATTGGAGGCAAGTACTTACCACAAACGATTACAAGTAATTACAAAAAGTAGTAATTGTAAATCACATGAATAAACGTATACAGCAACTGTATATTCACTGGCAAGATGACTAATGAATTAGGAAGTATTTATATAACACATTATTAGTAAGACCTTATTGGACAACATCTGTGTAATCCAGACCATATGTAGTAGTCATTGAAAGGTATGTTATTATATGAGTAATTATATTTTAAATCCATTACCTAGTTTTTGCTGGGTAAGAATAAGCTACTAAATTGTATGAATTTTTATACCCTACACCATTATAGTGGGGAGGGTATTATACGTTTGTGCTGATGTTTGTAACATACAAAAATATTGGTCCAATACCCACCTTAAAGTATACCGATCGATTTTTTGAGACGATTAAGACATGTCCGTCCGCCCGTCCGTCCGTCTGGCCGGCTGGCTGGCTGTCCATGTAAACCTTGCGCAAGGTACAGGCCGCAATTTTCAAGATAATTTGATGAAATTTGGACCAAGCATGTTTTTTGGTACAGGGACGAAGCCTATTGAAAATGGTTGAAATCGGTCCATTATTTCACCCCGATTTGAACTTTGTATGCCATAATTACGTCAAATATTCTATTATTTCTCTAAAAATTGGTACAAATAAGTTTTATATAAGTATAAATGACTCTGCAGACTTTCGTAAGGATTGGCCTTATTTGACCCTAGCCCCCATACAAACCCCCCTTCAAAACATGTCTTAAACGTCTAAAATTGACTTGTAACCAAAGTAACTGTTATTTAAAAATATATCCTTTTCCCAAATTTACCGAGGATCGGCCCATACTTGACCTATATAAAGTCTCATTTAGAAATTTTGTTTTTTTATCAATAAATTGCTTAAATATTTTGGAATAATATTCAACATAAAAGTTTCTTTATAAAAAGTAAAAATTTTAAAAATATACTCATGGTGTAGGGTATTATATGGGCGGCCATGCCCGACTATACTTTCCTACTTGTTTTTATTTCTTTACGATTTTCAGATTAAAATCGATTAACTGGTCGCGAAATTGGCCGGATGTTATGAAGAACATTTGATTTTATATGTTTGCTGATGTTATGTTGTTTAAGATTTTATTTTTTAACATTTCAATTTATATTATTTATATATTTATTATTCGCTAATATAGGATTACTATCTATATAATATGGAAACATAGCAGTAGATAATGGACTTCTTTTGCAATTTTTTCATAAATATCGTAGAAAAAAGTAATTTAAAAAATGTCGTACATGTACAAATACATACACATTATGAACTTTTAATATTGTGAATGAAAATGGTTTGGGAAAAAATCATGTTAGATTCATAATATTTATTACCAAATTCATTCCAGATATGAATTTATTTTTTCTGTGTATGATCTATCTTGATTTTGACAAATTCTAAAATATTTCACTTTGGATCTGTTTGGATTTTTGAACTATTGATGAAACTAAGACTGTATTTGTATTATGTAAAACCAGGAGGAGTTATAATTCTTGAAATTTCTGAAGGATTTTCATTATGAAATCGGAGTAAAATACATGACCTTGGCTTTACTTACCAATGATATGAAATAAAATGTACGTTAGGGGATAGATAGGGTGTCCATTAGAGTATTCAATTATTCGAGTTTTTGTCTTATTCGGTTTATTCGACAAACAATTATTTGAGGTTTCGCGTTAGCCGGTTAATAATCGGATAATTAATTTGCTCATGTTATGTTGTTTAAGATTTTATTTTTTAACATCTCAATTTATATTATTTATATATTTATTATTCGCTAATATAGGATTACTATCTATATAATATGGAAACATAGCAGTAGATAATGGACTTCTTTTGCAATTTTTTCATAAATATCGTAGAAAAAAGTAATTTAAAAAATGTCGTACATGTACAAATACATACACATTATGAACTTTTAATATTGTGAATGAAAATGGTTTGGGAAAAAATCATGTTAGATTCATAATATTTATTACCAAATTCATTCCAGATATTAATTTATTTTTTCTGTGTATGATCTATCCTGATTTCGACAAATTCTAAAATATTTCACTTTGGATCTGTTTGGATTTTTGAACTATTGATGAAACTAAGACTGTATTTGTATTATGTAAAACCAGGAGGAGTTATAATTCTTGAAATTTCTGAAGGATTTTCATTATGAAATCGGATTGAAATGCATAACCTTGGCTTTACTTACCAATGATATGAAATAAAATGTACGTTAGGGGATAGATAGGGTGTCCATTAGAATATTCAATTATTCGAGTTTTTGTCTTATTCGGTTTATTCGACAAACAATCATTTAAGGTTTCGCGTTAGCCGGTTAATAATCGGATAATTAAAAATTAATCGGTTATTCGAACAAAAGGAAACTAGGTGTTACTATTGCTTTTTACAATAATTTTCTTCATATTACACCCTGTAACAATTTAAAAAAAAAGCTTTAAAATATGGAAAAGTTGATAAGCATGTGAAAATAGATTACACTTATAGCAATTCTGCGTACTCCGATTTTTATTTCCTGTAAAAGGATTTCAAAGTTTAAAGGACTACAAACAAATATTTAAAATATTTATATGCATTTTATGATGCTAATATTGGTGTCCAATGGAAGCTGGTAATCTGTACATTCTATCCATATATATTATTTACCTGTCTCACTTAGAAAAAAAAAAAAACGAAAAAGAAATTAAATTTAAAAAGGTTTCATTTTCGAAACAAAAACTTTTAACTACTTTTTTGTGACAAATTTTCTTTAAGATTTCCAATTCTTTCTTGATGATTTGAAATAACTTATATTATTTCGAAGCAGAGGAACTCACCTTCATTTGAAATTAATATTGATGCCAACTTTTTAATATAAATTTGGAATTCATCTTTTGAAATCAGTTGTCTTTTAAACTTTAAAGTCCTTTAAAGAGCCGATTATGAAAAACTGAGTACACAGAGTTAATACTAATGGTCCACAGTTTCCTGTACGCATAGATTTTTTCATGCTTAAAAATAACTTTTGGACGGTTTATAAACAAAATTATGGTTTTCAATTCTTTCACTTTAATTCTCCTATTTTTGTGAAATGCTTTTCTATATAAAGAAATTACTGTTTTTAAGATTTTCAACGAGTTTTAGAATTCATACGTTCCCCTAAACACTAGTTCAACTATAACTGTTGCTGAAGAACTTATTGGAAATACTTGAGAACACAACAATGTTCCCAAAAAACTTGTTGTAGAAATAAAAGCTATATAATTATTTCCATGATTTCTTTTCAAAAATTATCAAATAAATTTTCTTTATTTTAGAAAAATTATTAAGAAATTAACAAAAGAAGAAAATTTATAATAAAAATATTCAATTATGTAGATAATATATAGTAATTTTGCTGCTAAATAGTGAGTTTTCTTAATCGGTTAATTGATAGAAATTATTCGGTTTATTCGTTATTTGAAATTTGACAATATTCATTTATTCGAACGATTAATCGTAAAAAATTAATCGATTAACCGATCGACGATTAATCGTTTGAATACTCTAGTGTCCATATAAGACAGGAGGGGATCCACAAGGGGGTGAAGACATTTAAACATATTTTCAATAAAGAATTCGTATAAAAATTGTGTTTTAGCAATTTTTAAATTATAATTCAAAATAAATTTAAATTCGTTTAATTAAACGTTTTAAACATGAATGTATGAATGTGTACCTATGCCTGTATATGTATAAACTAATGTTTGTAAAATGCTCGCACAGATATAAAAAAAGACACAATTATACAAAAAAAATACATTTCAAAATTATATCACGAAAATAAAATTACACAACAATAGATCCTAGACAAACATTACTGTCAGATTGATACATTTGACAATAAAACACTAATAAAACTAGAATGAAAATAAAACAAAACCAAAAAAAAACGTTAAAACAGCCTAAAAACTACATTAACAATAAAATATAAGTGACAGTATGGACTTTTTTTAAGTTCTTTGTATGTTTTTACATTATTTTTTATCAACAACAATCACATTTAACTAAATAAAAATAAGCTGAAAGCAAATGCGCGGGGAAATTGCGACTAAAATTGGTAACAACAAAGTCATTAGTCGTAGTAGCAATAATGGCAGTAGCAACAATGGTGGTCGTTTTACAGTGGTTATGTTCACATGAAATATCATTAATTAGGAAATGTTGAAAATTAGTCAAAATTATTGATAAATTATTTAGATAGATTATATAAATTTGATAACCCTAGACCCCAGTATTAAGTTACACTTGGCATATCAATTATTTCTTCTTAATTCAGAACGCCACTCTAACAGTCGTACTTTTATAATATTGTCGGTATTATCAATATATTTTAATAACATTTATCACTCTGCGAGGAGTAGTCCTTTATGTACCTATCCCCGTTATTTATATTCTACTTAGGGAATATTAGGCGATTCTTAGCATGGATAAGCTAAAGTCTACGCTCAATAATATTTGATAATATCATATATACAGCAAAGGATTGGAAAAGGGAGATATTGAAAAGATTTTAGTCCTACTTTTACTCTGATGACGGTTTTGGTAATACATTACTACAAACATAATGTTAATATAACAAAAAATAAGATAGTATAGTCTACAACAGTTATGTATATTCAATGTAATTTATTTTTCATAATAAAGAATTTATCTTCAATATAATCTTATTTCCAATATATTTAATCAATTTGTGAACGAAAAACTAATTTTCTGAAAGAGAGTGTATATTTGGGATAGGTATAAATATGACCGATACCAATACAGTAACCTCCATTAGTTATGATAACTGATGCTCTAATGGCTCTTTAATCAAATAAAATGCAAGGGACCGATAAAATTGCTACAAAATTGTTGAAAACAAACTCCTGTTTTACCCCATCATCAAAAGCTTGTCTTAGTAAAAGTACCGAAAAATGGGATCTCTCGAATACTTCTCATTGAGGTCATACAACAATTATTAAGATTAAAGTCCTTACCATGGCATAATTATGTAGGTAACAGCATCACTATAACAAACTCTGACAATGGATAGGACTATGACTCTCTTGTCACTTAGTAAGAACTCGATTAGGCTTCTCACTGGTATAATTACGGTAAAACACCTTCTATGTTTGGTAGTGCTCTTTTCCATGATCTGGACTGCCTCAGAGATGCGTCACTATTAAACATGATCACGAACACCGCAAGGACAAACTAGTCAACGAAATTAGAAAGGGGAAACCATTCTCTTAACTCAAAGAAATGGCAATTCTAAGAGTTGCACAATGAACTCACTAACTCGCGAGCAACCCACGTAACTTAACCTAGCATTCGTGAGAAAGCATATGATATGGCCTATACATTATAGTATAAGAAAAGCTTACCCAGCATTATTCTTCTACAAACAAGCGCTATTTGACCCAATAGGAGTGCATAGACCATATCGCATAATAGCGAAGCAAAGCGTTAAGTAACGATCAAATTTGTAATTATTGATATATATTTATTGATGTCCGAAAGCAATTGATAAGCGATCTGATTTTCAGAGAAAATTTAAGACTTAATAAAAGCGCATTACGGCGCCATGATCTGAAACTTGAATCATTTACTTAGCAAAGTCCTTCGAGCTATAGAAATAAGCTCAAGGAACACCAAAGCAGAATCAGAAAGCCGCAATGAGCGTTCGCGGTAAAACACAAATATTGTATTAATTTCTTATGGGATCCATAAAACAACAAATTTCGAATGCGGTATATTTATTCTATTCGATATTATATATAATTATTTCCTAATAATCTGTCCTTTGCGCACATTATCGTTTTATCCACACGGTACTTGTGTTAATAATAAAAGTAGTAATGTTTGGAATTCCTTACTAATACAATCAAACTAACCAACTATCAGGGCTTGGTGTAACGGCAAAAATAACTCAAACAGATACACGCACACACACACAAAAAAATACTTTTTGATATGGACAAGTACATTTGTTCGTGTAAATGAAGATAAAAATAAGAATTTGGTAGAACAAGTTGGTTATGAATTTTGGCAGGCAGTTGGTAGTAGAAACTGAAATGTGAACAAAAAACAGCTAACAAACTCATGTTGATTGTTAACACAAAAGTTAAAGACAACAAACAACAACAGCAGCAACATAGAAAAAGAAACAGCCGCATGCCACAGTTCATTTCAGCTGAGCTCAGCTCAGCTGGTGTAATTTTGCTTTTGTTCTACCTGTTTTTTTATTTATTTTCACATTAATTTAGCTCGAGTCATCGGTGTTGCTGTCTGCCGTTGGTTTTGTGAGTGCGGAATTTGATGGTAGTAGTTCCTTATTCTTACATAAAGTTCTGGTGCTTGGTTCTATCGCATGTCATTACTACCACTGCTACACACTAACACCACTCATTTACCTGCATGAGTGTGTGTGTGTAGTTATCATTGTCATACCAACCAGGTTAATAGGAATATACAACAAAACCTACCCCTATCGAAACGGCAGTACCGCACCGAATATCGTGTTAAGACGTAAGGTGCCGGCGACAGGTTCTCTATTAGGGAGTTTTTTCTTCACTTTTACATTGTTGTTTTTGTAAAATGTTTTTATTATTATTTTTCATATCGTTTCAATATTAGTTAGTAGCTTAAGTTTTGTGGTAACAAATAAAATTCAAGTTAGTCATTCGTCGTCAAGGATACTGTGCGTTACTAATTTAACAGAGCTCGCGAGTCCTTTACTAGTTACCGTAGTTACCAAAGCCAAACGAAAAAACCATAACTTTAATTTTCAAAACTTCTAAAGAACTGCTATTAAATAACAATTTCGAAACACTCTACTCCAGTAGTTGGATTCACCCAACAACAATAACAACAACACAGCAAACATATTTATTTTATACGTACTTATATCAAACGATATGCATACGATTCTGAGAATTATTTACATATGAATATTTGTATATGTCCTGAAATAGCAAAAGGACCTTGCCAAGTGAATTACAACAAACAATCCAGTCGTTATAGAACAACCAGCAGGCAAACTCGATTCAAATCGTGTTAAGTGTTTTTGTAGTTGGTGCATTTTGCTAAACAGAGATAGACTCTACTAAATCGAGCGACCGACAAAATAACTTACAAAAAATTATATCAAAAAGAACAAAAAATTTCTCAGCGGAAACCAGTGACGCCTAGCATCTAGCCAGTTTTTTCCGGCTAGTGCTGAAATCGTAACAGAAATTCAAATTTGAAAAATAGTCAAGGGTGAAAGCTCAAAGGATTAACATGCTTTCTAGCCACAATTCTGCATTGAAATTGAAAGAAAGCAGTGCTAAATCTAAATCTAAATAGTGATTGAAAGTTGATGACATCTAATAAAATATTCACACATTTAAATGTATTGAACAAGTGTCAAGTTAAATTCTTTTTTTTTAATTCCCTTTTATTTATTGAAATTTTGATTTAACGTTCATTTAAAGAGTTGTATTTGCAAATTATTATATTTTAATTTTAAACAAGTGTTAATCAATAAAAATAAATAAATTTGTTTTGACGTTTGCTGTTCTATTCGACGGACCAACTGCAAGAAAAATGTAAGTTTTAAAATAATTTTGAAAAATCCAGTAGATTTTTAAGTTTTTTTTTTAATTATTTATTTAATCAAATTGATGAACGATTAATGCCTGTGTTGACTCTTGGCACTGGGAGAATTCACAGTTGTTTTAAATATTAATTCTGTGGTTCTTTGGGTGTCAAATTTTAATGCCGGCTTAAATACAACTCATATCAACTAGGAATGAATTATATAAAATGGAAATAATATTTAAAAGTTGCAAAAAACTATTTTTAAGAATTAATAGAAAAAGGAAAGTTTTGTAAAAAAAATCTTGGAATTCTTCCAAAGTTATTTACTGAAGAATAACGAAAACATACTCAGGCCAATTATTCTCTGGGTGTTTGTTCCCTTTCGCATGCTTTAGGTATAAGAGAGACAACAAATCTTCCAGGGAGTTTTTAATTCAGACTAGGCCTGAAAATGTTGTTATCCGTTATCATAGCACAAAAATTGCAATAGCAAGTGTCTTTCGATATATACATTTCTATTTCCAATTTATAGTGATTCCAAAGTTTTCTATGAAATCGGTTCTCTAGTATTAGATATATATTTGTACTACATAAGTTCACGTATACTAGTTCCGAAACAATTATTACAATTATTAATCTATTACACTGTAAATATGTCAAAAATACACTGAAAAACGTAGTGACATCTAAACTTATTTGTTATTTTCTAAAATCTAGTGGCATACTCCGTTTTGAAAAGTTAGGTAAAATCGGTATATATTGCGTTTTAAAGTATGAACTCTTTATTTGGTAATTTCTAATATTTTTTTTTTAAATATTGAACAAAGTTTTGTATGCTGAATTCGGGAAAAGTAATATTTTTTGAATTAGAGGAATCCCTAGTGAAATATAAGACATCAAAGTTAAATGTCGAATATATTCGACATTCGAAAAACTGTCACCAAAAAGTACCACCAATATTTTTTATAAATTATCTTTTGTAAAATGTCTTCTTACACTATGATAATACAATACAAATTAAATTCTTATAGTCCGATCTAGAAAAATACTATATTTTCGGCCATTAAATGAAGCAGTTTTTTATATGTTGTTAAAAAGCACTTTTTCAAAAATTGTCATTAGTAATAAATTCTTTAAACCTTTAAAATATGGAAGATCAATCAAAATCTCAATTATAAATATAATAAAGTCTTAAGTTTAATCTAAAAGAAGAACATTAAACTAAAGTTAAAAACAAGTAGGAAAGTATAGTCGGGCGTGGCCGACCATATAATACCCTACACCATGAGTATATTTTTACAATTTTTACTTTTTATAAAATTTTTATTTTTTGTAAAGAAACTTTTATGTTGAATATTACCATAATTCCAAAATATTTAAGCCATTTATTGATAAAAAACTAAAATTTCTAAAAAAGGCATTATATAGGTCAAATATGGGCCGATCCTCGGTAAATTTGGGAAAAGGATATATTTCTAAATAACAGTTAGTTTTGTTGAGTTTCATTGCGATACAAATGGTTACAAGTCAATTTTAGACGTTTAAGTCATTTTTTGAAGGGGGGTTTGTATGGGGGCTAGGGTCAAATATAGGCCGATCCTTACGAAAATCCGCAGTATCATTTATACTTATATAAAACTTATTTGTGCCAATTTTTAGAGAGATAGCAGAATATTTGACGTAATTATAGCATAAAAAGTTCAAATCGGGAGGTAGGGTTGTATGGGGGCTAGGTGAAATAATGGACCGATTTCAACCATTTTCAATAGGCTTCGTCCTTGTGCCAAAAAACATGCTTGGTCCAAATTTCATCAAATTATCTTGAAAATTGCGGCCTGTACCTTGCGCACAAGGTTTACATGGACAGCCAGCCAGCCGGACAGACGGACGGACGGACGGACATGTCTTAATCGACTCAAAAAATGATTCTGAATCGATCGGTATACTTTAAGGTGGGTATTGGACCAATATTTTTGTATGTTACAAACATCAGCACAAACGTATAATACCCTCCCCACTATAGTGGTGTAGGGTATAATTATACTCAAAAAATGCCTTAAAACATTGTCTATTGTAAAGTCGAATATATTCGACAAAACCACGGAAAGGGCTAAACTTATGTAATTTTTGATATTTCCAATAATTTAGACAAAAATTATAAAGAGGTTTCAAAGTGTTAACTTCAAAAATTTGGATTTCTTAAGGATCACGCAATTTATGTTAAATATTTGATAAGTGTGAAGGTACCACTAGATCTTAAGAAATAATTTCAAAATTTAACACTTTCAAAATGGCTGTCACAATAATATAAATACCTTTAATATTATATATTTATGGAAAAGGCATTAATCATTTAAAGACATGCAAACAATTAATTAATTGCATTGATTGACAATTGTAACAAAGTTGACATTGAAAAGTGTTAATAAAAATGTAATGGTTAACATGTACATACATACGTATACAACTAACAAGGAGTGGAATACATTAAATGTGTACTTTTACATATACATTCATAATATACTACAAGTATTTACATAGCGCCAACTAAAATGTAAAAGACCTTAACCTATTCAGGTTATTAAAATCAGTAACAATAGTAAATGTTGTTAATAAAACTGTTGGTTTTCTAATTTTATTTTATTTAATTTAATAGGAAAATAGATTTTGAATTTGGTCAAAACGGGGTCTCTTTGATTCTACTTGACAGTTCGCGTGTAGTGAACTACCACGTAAACCAGATTTTGAATTATTACTTAAGTAGTTAGGCTACTTTACATTTTAAGTAACGTTATATATACACTTGCATACATACATATAAATGTATTTAAATAATTGTTTAAACTAGTTGTATGAAAGGTCAACAAACTAAATCTCATTATTTATTTAATTATTTTATTGACTTTACAAATGGAATTTAATTTTCGTAAAACAATTTTCATTTAAATATTTAATACCTTAAATAGTTTCGTAGTATTATTTAATTAAATAAAAAGTGTATTTCATTTTTCTTATTTACATAATAATATTAAAATAGTTTAATTTGTTTATTAAAGAATATCGATTCCAGACACGTTTTTTTTTCCTTTTTTTGTAAAAAACAATTAAATTTTGAAAATCATGGAGATTAGGTAATGTTAAAATATTGAACAATTTAACCTAATGGCATTTTTTAGTTTTCGACAAAAATTGTTACTTATAATTTTTTGTAATATTACGAAATTTTAGTGCATAATACGAAATATTAAGGATTTTCATTTAATCGTTCAAAACTCTCGGTAACTGTGCAACCTGTGCATGTTTCCATTTTTGTATTGAAATTGTTTTGAACAACCCTTGTAAAGAGTACTGCTCAAAGGAATAGGACTGTCCTAAACTTATGCTGAATAATCTCATGTGGTGCAGGCGATGGTTGTTTATAGAATAATAAACATGAATCTCTACCTGCATTACATAGGACTGCTGAACGCATCATGTACTCCAATAATGTAGTAGTATGGAAGTAGTTTTAAGATTATTTAAATGGATCATGAACTCCAATACTTTTTGCAGGAATAATTTTCAATTACAATTTTCATAAAAAACTTTTTATATGTATGTAAATGCAAAGAACGTTTGAACTGTAACAATTTAAAACTAGATACTAACTCACTTATGTACATATTTATATCTTGATTCAAAATTGAATACTAGCGCTCTAACTAATATTTTTATATTAAATAATTATTCATAGAAAAAAATCATAAATGACACGCAAACTACTCATTACAATTAACTTTAGAAAAGCACACATATCCCAACATGTTCAATTCTTACACATAGGTACAAATGTATATAAGGATATACAGCAGAATACAATTATAACGAAATCGAAAACGAAAGACAAAATATTAAAACATTTTAAATTTCGCGATTTTCATTTGAAACTGTATAGATTTGGACTAATTTTGAGAAACATATTTAATAATAGGTTCAATTAAATTTTGTCAATATGTTGAGTTGGAAGATTTCTCCTAAGGAATATACGACTTTAACTTTTTAATATTTAATATATATTTACCACACTCTACGTACGTAAATTCTAATAAAAATGTTAAATTAATAAAAATAAATAGAATAAAAGAGTTTTATAAGATTTGTATAAAACAATAACAAAGTATGATAAAAACAGCTGTTTCCTTCTTTTCTTTGTGTTTACATCCCTAATCGATTATTACTTGCTTGGTTTTTTAATCATTTCAAAAAATTTAGGAGAGCCATGCTACTGTCAAATTTTTCATCCGTATTTTCTCTCACTTGCGTTTCTACACAAAATGTTGACAGATCATATTACGTGTGTGCTCGTGTGAGAGTGGTTTTGATAATACTTAAAGAACATTCGTTATTAGATTCATTATAATTATATGAAAATTTTCATTAGTTTTCCCATTTCGATGAAAGTTGTTGTAATTAGTTCAAATACGTTTTTAACGGAACTATTATACATTAGATTAAATCACTTCAGTACCAATGTGTAGTTAGTGCCAAAGAACTAGTTCAAAACTCCTTAGTATTGCAGTAGAATCACAACAATAGTCTTCACAGCGGCTTGCAGAAGTACTTGTAACTCCAAAAGTTTCAAGTTTATTTTTTAAGAATCTAAAATTATTCTGTTTGCAGACTTACATAACGCTTGAGTAAAAAAATTGAGTAAAAAATACAAGATTCATGGTAATGGTACTCCTAAGGTACATTTACGTCCATAATAATTTTAAATTTTTTTCTGCCTACCAAAATCTATACTAGAATAAACGGAACATAATTATTACCAACAATAGTTGTACAAAATTTACTAGTTTAACATCCGGTATACTAGTAAAACTTGGAATTATTAATGCAGCAACGAATGTTGCCAACATACACATAAAATATAAAAAATTACATTGCCTAGAAGCAATATAGTAAAGGCAAACATTTTCACCCCCTTTACTACGAACTTCTTTTTAGAATCGAGCACCTTTCCCGCCCTTTAAGTATTGTCAAAATATTGTTAGAATTTCATGTGCAGAGGGTAATTTATTTTATCGTTCGTTGAAATCTAAATTGATCGTTAGTTAAAACAAAAAAATCCGACTTTATGGCGGCTTTTTATTACAGGTCAAATACCAAAAAAAAAAACATTATCCCTTCTAAGAATAATGGAGGTGGTTTTTATTTAAAAAAAGTTTATAATTTAGTTCTATGAAAATGTAAACATTTTTTAACAACTATTTCAAATAACTTTAAAACATGAAGAACTAGAAAATGGAATATTTTCGCTTTAAATTATATGCTTGCATGATGTTCTTTAGGAAAATGTTATATTTGCATGATTTGCAAAACAAACAAAAAATAATAAAATATACATACATATATGTGTATGTATAAGTTACTGCTAATTAAGATATACTTGCACATATACAAAACTTTTCGAATTTAATATATTTTTAATAGTTTTTATTTTAAACATTTTCTTTTAAAACATTTTTTTAATTATTTTTTTCGTTTAATTTTTTTTATTTTAGTTCGTATATTTTTATTATTTAATTGAGACCATGGCACCCCAACAAAATTCTACCCTAATCGATGGTAATCTTGAAGTCTGTCCCTCTTTATTGAACATACCGGGTGAAATTAATCGTTATAGTCCCATACTACCGCCTAAAAATAAAGAAAATCTTGATAAAAACAATAATAACAATTACAATATCATTAAGAACAACAACAATAATAATAACAATATTAAAAATTATCATGAACATCAAGATATTAACTTTATTCCCAAGTGGGAGCCAACGGAAAGGGAACTACGTAACTATTACAAATACAAACATCATCGCAGCGGAAGTAATCGAAGTGGTCACAGTCGTCGTAGTCGTTCAATTTCTTTATACGGCGTCAATAGTACAATGGTGAGTGGCGTTGATGTCTTTATTACCAAAGAAAATAATGTTGAAAATAGAATGATTTGAAAAAAAAAAAATAATTTAACTTTATTAAGACACTCAGACGCACACGTAATTATAGAAAAATTTAAATGACTATTATCCAAATTGATATAATGAAATTACATAATTTTATTATTAAAATAATGTTAAAAGTTTAAATAAATGTTCATTAATGCCGGTTCAAACGGGGAAACTTCTGATTTTTGTGTATGAGAGAAAGGAATATCAACCATCTCTTTCTCTCGCACACAAAATCACAAAATCACATACTAGTTTCACTGTATGCACTTTTACTCCAATTTATATTAAATTCAATATTTTTAAAATAACACTAAATAACGGCATCTACATATAGACTATAGTTCTTAACTGTACTGAAGTTTATGTGAATTTGTTGTCTATTAGAAAATTCAAAATATATTTTATTAAATCATAATCAATGGAGATTATCGTGAAATAATTAATTTCGTTGTTTAAGGAATATTATGTTGAATATTTCTCTTAAACTTTGGATTTCTTTAATACTCTTTCAGCTGCAATTCTGTTGGTTTTTATTAAAATTTGTTTGATCAGCAGCTTCCTTCAAATGACTTAATGTATGAAATAATATTGACATGATTAGAGGGACCAAGTGCTTCACAGTTCCAATGACAGGGATAAAGTTATCAGTGCTAGCTGTCAAGAGGAATCTGTTCCGACTTATTGAGATATCTCACTGCTACAAGATGAATCTAATACTACATTCACATAATGAAGAGTAGTAGGGTCTTCTAAGAATAGACTGCACTTTCTAATTTGGGTGTTGTAAACTGCCAACTAATAAAATCCTCTAAAATAAAGGTTATTTGCTCTTAAAAGAATTAATTCTTTATAGGGATGAATTCATTAAATTGTTATACATATTTTTAAGTGAAATAAAAAAAAGTTTAGTTTTGTAATTCAAGAATATGAATGAAAATAAAATTCAATCATTCACAAAGAATTTAGCATTTGATATGAGTTAGTATAACAATATTATTGTTATACTCCAAAATAAAGTTCTGGTAATAAGTTTTAAAAGAAATAATACACAATCAAAAAAGAATGAATAAAAATTTTCTTCAAATCTTTCCCTGAATTCTTTCAAATTACAAAATATTTGATCTGCGTATTTATTAACCTTAGAAAAGTGCATATGTTAAAAATCTTTAAAATACTTTTAAAATTTAAAAAAAAAAAACAAAAAAATATTCTAATTAACCTGTTTTTATAAAAAACCAGACAAACTAATTAAAGAAACACTTTATCGATTTCTAAATAAAAAATAAATACTAATAAATTGTTTATTATTTCAGGAGCAAGGTCATAAAGAAATAACAATATGGCTTAGTGATGAACCCCGTTATGTATCCGGTGTCACCAATAAAACTACATGCAATGACATAATCAAGGCTTTGATTGATGATGAAATCAGTAATGGCAATTATGAATACTGTCAACGATTTAAAGGTAAAAATAGTTACAACAGTGCAAAATCTCAACAGTCATTTTAGTTATTTAAACAAAAATATACATACATATACTTAAATATATACATACAAACGAACACGAAAAAATATATTTAGTTTGTATGTTTAGATATTATACATAGTTATTAAGGCGATAATAAATTTACAATGTTTAATTTTGTTTTATTTTTTGTTCGTTTACTTTTATATTATGATGACTGTACTTCCGTTTCTTACCACCACCTATAACAATGGCGCCATTTTGGTTTAACTTTTTCTCCAAAAAAAAAATAATAATAATAAATGAAAAACGCGCACATATCCACTTTCTATAATAAAAGATGGAACAGCATCGCGTGACTACAGCGATTACGTTATAACGGAATGTTGGCGAGGTATAGAACGCAGCTACGATGGCAACATGGCAATTTTACCGGTTTGGAAAGCTTGGAGTCGTGTACACAATGAGGTAATGTTTTAATAAAATAAATACTCACATATATTCTCTCATACTCACACATACATATTTACTAAACCAACATGTTAAGTCAACATGATTGTTTTCTGTTTGCCGTGATTGCATAATTAAAATAATGAGGAATTTTTTAAGTTTTCCGTACCTAACTTGTACATTTTAAAATAATTAAGGATACCTATCTTACAAAATTAGGAAATACTTTTAAGAAATTTTCAATAAGACTTCAGATATTTTTAAATATATTTCCATAATTCATCTTTTGTTCGTAATTGGATTCGTTGTGATAACCAGAACGGATCACACACTGTCCTTCCACTAAGACAATTGAGTTCCCATTTTAAGAGCTGTAGCAACTAATATATCAGACTTAAGCCCCCTTCACACGAGCACACAAGTAATATGATCTCTCAAAATTTTGTGTAGAATAGAACGAATGGGATCGTCTAAATGCAATGTGTAATGAAACCATCACACATTGAAAGTATTTGACAGTCGCTCTCTTCATTTTTTGCAATGATTCATCAATGATAGATCAGGGATGTAAACACATACAAAAAAGTGAAACAGATATTTCCATCTTACTTTGTTATTGTTTTATACCAATCGTGTAAACACGATTAATATAAATCCAATGAATTTTATTCTCTTTTTTGTCATACGGATGGAATTTCATTTTACTTTTTCACTAGACTTGACATACGGAAAGCAATCTGTAATCGTCTGAAGTGCCCTTTAATATTTAATCTTACAAACATAAAAGGAAAACAGAAAGCCCATTGTGACCAATTGTTCTATTTTCATCCTCCTTGTACAGTAACTTGCTTGGGTCTATCTACTATGACAACGAGTCAGCCTTTCTCGACTGTAAATGTCTCATTCTTTGTCCTTTTCGAAGATCTCCTATCAGGAAGGAGAATATATTTGCAGACGGCAATATAGTTGATTTTTCTCAATAAAATTAATGGAATCACTTTAAGATTTCCACCTTTAACATTGTTTGAACTTAATAGGAATATTTAATTTTAATTAGTCCTACTTAATAGGTATCCGAAAATCCAAATTCGTTTAGTAAAATCTTAAAATAACTATTTACTTTCTACTTACGTATTAACTAATTTCAAAATTAAATTCTCTTTACAGATACGATTAAGTTTAAAACATCACAAAGATATACAGGATCCATTGAAAGCGTTAAAGAATAACACAACTCTATCGTCCATACGTGATTATATTTGTAAATTGCTCTCCTTTGGAAAGAATAAAAAACGTAACACAAAGTCAAAAAAATCCAATAAATCAACTAAATCCAAAATAGAAGACAAAGAAAATCAAACAAAATCAAACGATCTTATATTACTGCAAAATTTTAGTGAGGATATTTGTACGAAAAACGCTGAAGCCAAAGTGAAAAGTTCTAACATTAAACCCACAATGGAAGAATCGGAAATTCAAGCTAAAACTAAAATAAATAAAGAAAAGCTCTATAAATTATCTGAAACACGATCTTCGATTCGTAAACGGCGTTCGGCTAGTAGTAGACGTAAGGATAAAAGGAGCTCTCATGATAGACGCCGCGATAGCGGTGACTTTAACAACTTTCTACGCAAACGTAAAGATTCCTCTATACGTAGTTCTGTACGCAACAAATTAGCTCAGAAGAATGCGGAAATGAACGAACTTTACGAACGTGAATACGCTCTTACCAAGGAACTCACCAATAAATGTAAAATGTATAAACTTCAAAATGATTTATACACCACGTCTGATAAAAATCTCGAAATTTCTGTAGGGCAAATTCAAAAAAGTATTGAGGAATGTGCCAAAGAAATCATTCAAACTGAACATGAATTGTTGGAAGTTAAAAATGAAATTAAACATGATATTTCACTTATAAATAATCTTAAACGTTTAACATTGGACGCAGATCTAAATGATTGCGGAGTGCCAATCGATTTAGACAATATTTTAAAACCACAAACCGATTTAGAACCAACTCCAGCTGCCACCATAGAAACTAAGGACCAAATGTTCTTTGTGGACAATATCTATGAATTTTGTGACAATAATGCCAGTATGTTAGTTTAGCTATGTTTAACATATTTAAATAGTATTTACGGTTAACTTTACTTAATAATAAAATAATTTGAGGACCGAATAATTTATGTACATAGTACTTATATTTGAATAATTAGTATCGTAATACCGTATATTGCCAATTTAGTATTACTTTAAAGTGTCTTGTTAAGTTTATTTATACATATTATTGCTAAATTATTAATTGTTATATTTAATTATTTATATATTTATATTATCATTAAGATATTCATTCATAGTTTAATAAAACATTTTTTCTACTTATATTTATTATATTAATTACTATTACGCTCACTATTGACAACTCATTGTTTGTCAATAGTTGTCAACGTTGCGTTGTCGACATTACATAGTGTTGTCGTTCGTATGTACACATATACTTTGACAACGGATGTCATTGAAAAATTATAAACAAATTTTTGTCAATTTGGAAAAATTACATTTGTGATAAACAAATTAATAAAGCATAAATTTGAAGAAGAAAAAACATAGATAAAATGTTTATTGACATCTTCGTGCGTCGTTGCCATTATCGATTAACCCTTTACGCACAAAACTTAAACCGGGAAAATCGATTATACAGAACGCATCCGGTTCCGACCATTACGGAAAATCGGGATCCCATTGTACTATTTATTGTATAATATAGTACAAACTATTATTTAAATTTTCCATGCCTGATAGTATTACAATATTATGCGTTACATTTGCAACCTCTTTCATAGCATTTCACTCCAAGATTACCAATTAGAAATTGATAAGCAAGTATTTCATTGCGATACAAATGGTTACAAGTCAATTTTAGACGTTTGAGAAATTTTTTGAAGGGAGGTTTGTATGGGAGCTAGGGTCAAATAAGGGCCGATCCTTACGAAAATCTGCATTGTCATTTATACTTACTCATATAAAACTTATTTGTGCCAATTTTTAGAGAGATAATAGAATATTTGACGTAATTATGGCATAAAAAGTTCAAATCGGGAAGTACGGTTGTATGGGGGCTAGGTGAAATAATGGACCGATTTTAACCATTTTCAATAGGCTTCGTCCCTGTCCCTGAAAAAACATGCTTGGTCCAAATTTCATCAAATTACCTTGAAAATTGCGGCCTGTACCTTGCACACAAAGTTTACATGGACAGCCAGCCAGCCTGACAGACGGACGGACATGTCTTAATCGACTCTGAATTCTGAATCGATCGGTATACTTTAAGGATTGGACCAATATTTTTGTATGTTACAAACATCAGCACAAACGTATAATACCCTCCCCACTATAGTGGTGTAGGGTATAATGAGGATTATTTAAAAAAATAAAGCATTTGGTTTGTTTTTTAACTTTATTTCGGAATATTTTTACTTCTTTTTTTGCAAAAAAATATATTTTTTACAAGAGGGCTCAAAGGGGAGTAGGGCAAAATATGTACCTATCCTTAGAAATGTTGGTAGGGGGAGTTAAGTCTTCTTCTATGTAGAATTTAAAAGTGTTATTAGTGTTTGTAAGTGAATTTTGACCTTTAAGACATTTTCTGAAGGGGAGTTTGTATGGGGGATAGGGTCAAATAAATTTCGATCATTACAAAAATCGGTAGTGACATTTAAAGTTCTATAAAACTAAGTTTAATCAACTCAGAAAATGATTCTAAGCTGATTGGTATACTTTAAGGTGGGTATAGGACGAATATTTTTGTATGTTACAAACATCAGCACAAACCCAATATACCCTCCCCACTAAAGTGGTGTAGGATATAAATAGTGAGGCAGTACCAAAATTAAATCCATCAAAAAGTTTAACCATTCCTCCAAATTACCCCGCTATACACTAGAAAATATCTCCTTTGAAACTTCCCTATATTCAACATGCCCACGTAGTTACAGATTTCTGCGTAAAAATGATTACCCATTGCCATCACTATCGACACTTCGCAGATGAGCTACAAAACTTTGCATTGATCCAGGCATCCAAGCTCAGACTTTGTTGCATATGGGATTATTAGAGTTAGGAGTTGAAGAAAGAAAAAGAGTTACACAAAATTGGATTTACAGTAGTGGCAGCTGTCAGCGACTTAGGACCTGAAAACCAACAGCTCTGGAAATCTATGGATATATCCCCTGATAAAAACTTTTTTAAACACCCATCCGATGAATCAAATTGATTTTCTTATTTGCTGATGTGTCACATTTAATAAAACTAAGTATTTCTAAGAGTATATCACTTGAAATGCTAAATGTGAGAGGCGCAGGTATGTATGCAATGGAATTATATTGAAAAAAAACTATTTTAAAATTAAGCATTGCTGTATAGCTCGACAAAAAGTAAAAACAGCCACAAAGCTTTTTTCGCACATCACAGCAACCGCCCTTAAACGTTGTGCACAACTAGGTATATGCGAAGATAACCAAAAGTTCGTGGAATGTTCCAAACATTTTCAAATTTTTAACGATTGGTTTAACATTTTTAACGTCCGAACACCACCCGACCCCTTAGCAAGGCATATGGGCTAGCTCTTTCGGAACAAAATGTCATATTAACAACAATGACAGATGTTGTAATTAATTTATTTGTCCCCCAACAAAACGGTAATCTCCTTCCCTTTCAAAGAGGCATCATCCAAAACAATAAAGCTCTTCCACTTTTGCTGGAAAATTTAAGAATAAACTATGGGATGAATTATATACTTACTGTAAAATTGAACCGGGATGGTGTAGAAAATTTTTTTCTCCTTTAGAATTCAAATACCGATTTCGATCATATCTTTTAGGTATATTTATTAATTTTTATATAATTTTTTTCTAAAAACTTACTTAATAACAGGTCGCAATGAAAACATTCTTAGTTCTGAACCAAATGTACAAAACTGTGAAGACAGAATTTTAGAATTTCAGGCAGGAGATCTTGATGTAACTTTAAGTCAACAAATTTTCAGCTCAATAAACGAAATACCAATAGATGATTTGGAAAAACTGATTGAGACTACCTTCTATATTTCTGCTATGGTCTTAGCCGTAGGCGCAGCTAAAGGGCCCTTCAGACGATCACACTTTACGTACGACAAGTCTAATGAAAAAGTAAAATGAAATTCCATCCGTATAACAAAAAAGAGAATAAAAGTCGTATGATTTATATATTTTGTGTTTACACGATTGGTATAAAACAATTAAAAAGTCATTTGGAAACAGCTGTTTCACTTTTTTTATACGTGTTTACATAAAAATACATCCCTGATCTAATGAGACTGGCTTGTTTTTTGAATCATTTTACAAAATGAAGAGAACCATACGACTGTCAAATTTTCCATCTGTATTCATTCTCAATGTGTGATGATTTCATTACATATTGAGTTTAGACGATCCCATTCGTACTCTTCTACATAAAATTTTGACTGATCATATTACTTGTATGATCGTGTAGCCGGCTTAAGAACTAGTTCCTTGAAAACTCTTTAGAAGTATTTTAGAACCAAAACAATATTCCGAGGAACGGGTTCCAGAAGTAGTGGCGACATCATTAGTTTCAAGGTTGTTGTATAAGAATCTGAAGTGGTTCTGTTTGCACTCGTTCTAGCACTAGTTGTTTTTAGAAAAAGTTCTGAAAATTTTCCTGGGTTATTCTTAAATATTAAACACCTTTTATCATTTTAACTTTTAATTTGTTCATACCGTAAAGGTAAAGTATGGCGAAGGTGTGTCCACATTTGACCCCAGCATTCGAAGATATTTGCTTTTAAATTTTATCTTACCCAAAAATTGCAAATTAAAAATAGCAATTTACTATTTAGGTTGCATCATTTTAATTCCGAAAATATACCTTCGGAATTTTCAACAGCAGCAGTAGAACAAAATTGCACGGAAATCCGGCAAAACTATTCTAACAAAGGCTCTACTGGTTTTCCGTTGCCGGTTAAAAATTTACAAGCTCCATTGGAGGTGAGACATATGTTTTCCAATTCTGAATGCACAGAAGATCTGTTTCCTTCGGAATTTTCAACTCCAGCTATAGAATTTGGTCAACATTGCACGGAAATCCGGCAAATATGTTCCAACGACACTGCTGTTGATCTGTTACCGGCTGAAATTATACCAGCTCCATTATAGTTGGGACAAATGTTTCCCTATTCTGATACAAGTGCAGATCTGTTTCGCACCGAGTATGTGTTTTCATCGACTCCAGTAAAACTGGTAAAACATAACCTGGAAACACAAACCTTTTGCAACAATGGCTGCTCAACTGATCTATTTTCCCAAGACGATTCGTTTGCAGCAACATTTCAGATGCACGACAACCCGGCAACAGTTTCCCAGCTATGAATATCCCTCAGAAATACATTCGATAAGTAGTCAAATCGAACGTAAAGAACAGGGAACGCAAACGGAGTAAGTATAAATTTTATAAATAACTTTTTTTATGTTATGTTCAACAACAAAAAATTTTTACAAATTATCACAAATTGTTTTTGTATTTCAATACAAATTTCAAATATTTTTGTGAAAATTAGTAACAATTAAGCTGATTACACACCATAATATTCAGTGAAACGACATGTCAAAATTTTCAAATAAAATGAAAAGTATAATAGCGTAGATAGAAAATGCAATGAAACTCACTGAAAATAAGGATGGAAAATTGAAAGTCGTATGATTTTATAAAAATTTTTGGAAAATTTTCCAAAATATTCTATTCTTCATGTTATAAGAGTTTTATTTTTATTTAAACACAGAAATAAATGAAAACAGAAACAAAATCCAATTTAAAGTGAAAATGTTTGTTTTCTTTGATTTTTTTTTGAATTGAAGTAAAAATCTTACGACTTCTCTCATAGTGTGTAGGCAGCTTTAGTAACAACTTTTAGTTATTGAACAGACATATAATCGATACCCTATACTATACAAGCACTTGTACAATAAAGGGTTTCCACTACCTCATGAAAGGACATTGCAGCGCTGGTGTCGCAAAGTCAACATCACGGAAGGCATAATAAAACCAGCCATTGACTTATTATTATGTATTAGTTTGCACAAATACTACTTCACATCATCATAATAAATCATTTCTTTATTTTTTATCCTTTATCCTTTTCCCTTTTATCCTTTTCCGACAGTTACAACTCGCATGTTTGGGAAATCAGTTACATATGTATATAAAGAATATTTTGTTGCTGAAAAAGAAGGATCCTGGTAGTGTTACTAAAATAGCTAATCGTTTGGATCACCAATACAATTATTGATCTGGAAAAGGATATAACAATTATACCGACACCAGTCTTCTCTGTAACGCGTAAAAGAGAGAAACACATCAAAATGGAACAGAAGGTATTTTAATTGTATCAGTTACAAATATTTGTATGACATACATTTTGTTTTACTTTCTTTAAGTGACCATTGTACCGGCTGGACCAACTACTAAGAGACCCAACAAAGATCATATCGAAAATCGGGAATATTTGGACCCGCTATTATCAAAAAACTAAAGTAAGGACGGTAAAAATTTTAAAATTTTAATTTTCAAATGCGAATATCTCCTAAACTATAAGAGGTAATTTACTGCTACGACGACATTTTTTATAGTGCTTTTTTTAAATCGGAACTCAAATGAAGAAATAAGATCGTTTTAAAAATTTAACATAGCCGAGGTGTCCTAATTTGAGGACCCCCCGCCGGGCCCCTGGTTGGCCTATAAGGTCCAAATTCAAAACCTAAACTCGACAACACCTCCTTTTTGTGCATACCAAATTTCATTAAAATCGGATTAACCGTTTAGAAGTTACCGAATTATTTCCTTCTTTTTTTTTTCCTATACCACTGTGCACCGGTTTGATTATTGATAATGAATATTTAACGCCACGAACAATTGCTGATGTGTTGAAACACACGTCTGCGTCTGACGTGAAAATAACATTTAAGTTGAAAGATGATCAGCCTACAGTCACAGCTGACTTCGTCCAACTCATCAACGACTGGTTCGATATTTTAAATTCGAATTTAGGCACATTTAGTTATCCCGGCAAGGTAAATTATAGACAATAATTCATTGACATTTTTTATCAAAATTATTCCTTAAGGAACCATTTGGCGTAGCATTGACGGCACAGCTCGAAAATTTAGAAAAAGTTAACCAAATAATGTCCTCCCCAATTGTGCCAAATAAGAAAAGCCTTGAGCCTTTTCAAAGAGGCATTCTTATGTCTAATAGAGCTTTGGCAATGTTACATGACTACGTCAAAGATAAATTCAAAATGACATATGTATGTACCAGCCGCCTCAACCAAGATGTTTTGGAACATCTTCACCAAAGGACTTTAAGTTTAGGTTGCGGAAATACATCTTGGGTATATTTCCAAAACACTGTTTATATTTTCTATTTTTTTATAATATTATAATTTAGCTCGAAATACTGAACACCTTAGTGGGACAGGGAATGTTGGATATGACTTCACCGAATGGCTCAGCACTTCCAATTGTAGTGGTACATTTCTGGAAAGTATCCAAAAGTGCCTTATGAGCCTTGCGAGAAAGCTAAAACTTGAAGAATACGAGTCTGAAGAAAATTCGTATACCTGGGTCGATCAAGTTTCGAAGGGAATGCTGAAGAAGCCAGCAAATTCATTTGTTGAACAAATAAAGAAATTAGAAGCGGTTTTCTACAAATTTAATGGACTGGAAATTTCATACTGTAGCCAGATTAAAAATCGGTTAATCGATGTTAGTAAGAGTGTGGACTTGCCAGATGCTATTAAAGCATTCTTTTTCAAATGCCGAATCCATTTCCAAGTTCGTCATTTAAACCAAAGACTCCAAATTCAGAAATCCAAGCAAAGAATTATGGGAGGCAGTAAGATGCTCAAAATTAAACTTTAAAAGGGTAAGATTTCATTTCCTCTACTATATACTTTCAAAACATGTCGCAATATTTAATTAATTTTGTATTTTTTAGGTACTTAATTTATCAGCAAAAGCTATTGCATTTGTTTACAACCACCACAGCCTCCAAATGGCCAGTTAACAGCCTCCAACTGGCCAGTTTACAGCCTCCAAATGTCCAGTTTAGAGCCTTCAACTGTCCGGTTTACAGCCTCCAATTGTCCAGTTTACAGCCTCCACAACAAACCCTTCTATTTACAATGTGTTTCTGCTGCCGGTGATAAAGTAACATCGGGACATTTTTGTTACGTTTTAAGTTTAATCTTTACCCGCCACACAAATAAGAATTCGGTGACACTGTTTAATGAAACGGAATCACTGCAAAGTTATTTATATAAAGACGTAAGTTGTAAATTTCAGAAATTCTAATTTCCATAGCCAAAAGTTATTCTTATATTAACATTTCATCATTATAATTTATAATTTAGTATTTATTTCATAAAAAAGTGAATAACTTAAATGCTTTTCTCTTTCTGCAGGATACGTTTTTCTATTGTTTGGTCCTTGAACCCACTGATAAAACTATTTTGGCTGATAAAGGTGAAATTCGTGTTGTTATTCGTTAACATGGAGAAATTTCTGCTAAGCATAACCTCATTACCACCGATAAACGTAAATTAGAAACTTTAGTATGGAATTCAAGTAAAATACTAACGGATCCAAAAAATTATCAGTTTTTGGTTATATCGCGTTTCATTGGAACATTTGGACGAGCTTTATATTGTTGTAGTTTTGTTAAGCAGCCTCATATGTATGTATGCGTTCCCACGACAATTGGATCTCCGCTCCGGAACGACCCGATTCTCAATCGGCCAATTATTATCAACTCAGCAATAACTGTATCAACAGGAAGTTTTTACCCAAGAAGGACGTCCAGTCGTAGCCAATCTGTTACAATAACAACAGCATATATATGTCAGTGGCAGCAGCAAGTCATGATATTTTTTCCGGTTTTATTCTTCAACATCTCTTAACCCGAAAGTTGTGAAAATTCTCCCAGCACATAAGTTTCATCATCCATCACACAACAAGTTTATTTTTTATAAAATACCTTAATTTTCACTCTTTTTTTTTCTTTCTTTTAAGCCCTTTACCGAATTTATCTGGAACTTTTCGAACTTTATACGACTTCAACTTTGCGCACACAAGAATCAGAGCATTTAACTTTACGAGATGCTTTTCTGACAGAAATCAATCGAATTCGTTTATTTTTATTGCATATTTTTATTTTTTTTATTTTATTTGATATATTTTTAATAAATTGATATATATGAAATTACATACATATGTATTTATATAACAAAATAATAAATTTTTATAAAGGAAAGAAAATAAATTTATATCTGTAAAAAATGTAAGAAAATACACTTTTTAAATTATATTATTATATAATAAACAAAATAAAACAGAATTAAAAAAACCTGAAATTTATATAAACAATATTAAATCGTTTTTAATTGTTTAAAAATTTCAATTATTTTAAAATACTTTTCATAATACAAATTACATTAGTGTTTCACATTACAATACTTTTTCAAATAATACAATACTTTTTCAAATAATACAAATAATTCAAATAACATTAACATTAACAAATTTTACAATATAATTATAAATAAATAACATTACTTTTTAAAGTAAAAATATTTTTTTCGCAATAAAAACTTTTCTAATAAATATAGAACTTTTGGAAAATGAAGTGCCTAGCTATGGTGCCAAAAGACGCTAGGTTATGACGACACAAAAGTCGCTAATTTCCTTAAAAAGTGCTATGTATTTCCCATTCAGCATAACATCTTTAAGTATAATTATTGGACAATTACAGTTCAATCTTCCCTCAGTCCGAAATATAGAACATGTTCCTAAGTAGGAGCAAGAATCCCATACCATTACGTATCTTCCACAATGTTCAACGAATTTCATAGCATATTGGGAAAAAAATCAGTGTTGGAAGGTCTACGTACAGCTATACGGATCATATCAGATTTTTTTACATCTGACCACAAAATACTTCGACTCTTATTCAAGGGAATATTTCAAATGTTCTTTGGCAAATTATATTTTTCTTTTGAACCTTTTAAGTATCATATAATACTTTTCTAGTAATTTATCCTTTAAATTATTTTTAAACATAAAGAGTTTTTATTATTGCGCTTGCAACAGGTCACAAAAGAGTCATCTTCTGCATGACTCAATATTTTTCTTCAAGTTGTTAAATTAATTATAAATTAATAAATTAATTATATTTTCTACACATTGTTGTTCATAAAATTTTTATTAAATTTTGTAAACAAAAACCATATGATTTTGACACAATTGAAACAAATTCCAAAAACAAAATACATGTGGTTGTTGTAGATGTTGTTGTACAACAAGAGATGTCGCTACTTTATTAATATACTTTGGGTTTAATTCTTCTTTTTTAAAGAGCAATATCAGTTGGTTTGCTCTCAACCGGAAAAACAAAATCAAATCAGTTGCTGACACAAAGTATACAGAGGTGTCACTTTTGACATTTGAAAAAGTCTAAAATCAGCTTTTGTTTGATTTTGAAATTGTTTGGTGAGAAGAGGTATATAAAATACAGCTAAAAAAAATCATTGAAATCGTTTTGTGCGAAAGAGACGGAAATAGCTATTTGCTCGTGACGTCTCTGTATACCCTGTGGTTGCTGATCAGCACTTGTCGAAGCAAGGTCTGTGCGCGGCGTTTTTAAAATACACACAGAAATACAAGAACAAAATTTTGAGAAAGTCGAATTAATGTAGAAGAACAGTTGAAGTTTTTATATATAGACTTTGATATACGCTGGCTGTCAAAATCCATAATAAATATTTGACAGTTAGCATATACTTTATAGTTTGTAGTCATTTTATTAGTATACTTTTAATTTGAATGGAATTCTGTTCTCTGCTGCTTAACCAACACAAATAAAACTATGATAGTCTATGGTAGTATGTGTGTGACCAACACTGGACTAAAACATATTAAGAAGGTTTATCCCTTTGTTACTGCAATTCTTTTCCGCTATACGTTGAAAGAAATAAAGCATTTATTTGAAGACTTTAAATCGTATTGTAATGATCATAAATTAAAATGGCCTTTCTTTCAAAGATTTAGCTCGGATGCAAGCCGTCACCTTTACGGAGGAATTATTGAAAGTTGCAATGGTCAAAGTTATTTCGAATATCTTAAGAGTTGCTATGATTACAGTGGACGTCCAATAGTACGTACCCTCTTTATTACGAATGTCCATTAATACGAATGACAAAATTGTTGCATTGTCTACTCTATAGTACAAATAAAGGCACAATTTTTCTGTTCAATAGTACGAATAACGCATTTTTATGGGAATTTTGGTTTTATTCACGTATGAATGAAGTTTTTATTATGTTTTTATACCCTTCACATTCGTAAGAAGGGTATATATAAGTTTGTCATTCTGTTTGTAATTTCTATAATATAATTTTCCGACCCTATAAAGTGTATATATTCTGGATCCTTATAGATAGCGGATTCGATTAAGCCATGTCCGTCTGTCTGTCCGTCTGTTGAAATCAGTTTTTAGAGGACCCCAGATATCGGCGAGATCCGAATATAATAATTCTGTTAGACATGCTTTCGAGAAGACCGCTATTTTAAATCAGCAAAATCGGTCGGTGAATAACGGAGATATGAGCAAAAATCCGAGACAATCTCTGAAAATTTCATCAAAAAATGTCAATTTGTTCATGCTTTGTTAAATAAACAACAACAACACTGTATAATGGATACAGATGTACACGTTTGTGTAGATGTATTTGGTTTTATTCAACTGTGTATTTTGTTTCGTATGTTTGGATGCTGTTGGCGTCATTGAGTTGTGTAATTTGTTTTTGTGAATTCTGTTCGTATATTTTGATGTAGGTTCGTTTTTTAGCGTTGTTTATTTTGTTTTTCTGTGTTTTTCGTTATGTATGTTTAGATGACTGTTGGATTACATGCCTTGTGTATTTTGTTATACCCTCCACCACCATCAGTGGTGATAGAGGGTATATATAACTTTGTCATTCCGTGTGTAACACCAAGAAATATTCATCTAAGACCCAACAAAGTATATATACAAAAGCCTACAATTGTTTAACTATTTACATTAAAGTATTAAGAAAACTTGCGAATGGTAATAATTTTGACGAATTTTGAGTAACGTACAAGTGAAGTCTTTGTAGCTTACAAGGACATTTTTAAATACATTTATGATCCCAAAAATGAAATTTTGCAAAATTTTTCACAAGTTCTTAAAATGTTTGCTTTTGAATATTTTTGCATGTTCCTCTGATTTTATAATTCAAAATAACAAAAAGCTCAATTTACGCCATAATTCAAATTATTTCCTATATAAGTGCGAATATGCTATGCCAAAAACTGATATTTTGAATAATTTACCAATCTCCTATGCAGGGAACATTACCGAGATATATTAAATACGAGATACATATATAACATACTGTTTATAATAAATTAGCTAACCAAATGTAACAATTTTCGTATTTTATTAGGGAGCCCGGTAAAAAAAAACTTTAAGACTGGAAAAAACCTGGTGACAAACTTTAACATCCATGGTTTAAAGCGTAAAGTGATGTCACACGCATAAGCTTGTAATGAATTTATCTCCTAAGTGTCTTTTGCTAGTACAATAATGAATAGTGTTCAAAAGTTTAAAACTACGGACAAAAACATGAAAAGAAGATGAAAAAAATTAGTTAGTGACACGTTTTTTTTTTTAATTTTATAAACTTTCAGAACCGATTACGCTTAGAAATGAAGACCTAGAGTTTTACAATTTGTGTATATAATCCTGTAAAAAAATTATTTAATATTTTATTCTAACCAAAGTCATTAACAATTTAGTTCAATTTCAAAGTAATTAAAACAACTGGTACCATGTGTTTTGCAAAGAATATGGCAACATTAAATAATAAAATTTACTAAGAATTTAAAAGCTTATTGGTCACAATAATTTTAAAATTATTTTAAAATCAGAAAATGCTTCTATTTAATAACATCATACCTTTAGCTATTCGCTTATTTTTCATTTTTATCAAACATTCAAATTAAATGTACCTACATATACAGATATAACAAATTTATAAAATTCAGTTTTATAATTTTTCAACAACAAGATATTTTTAATATTAAACAAAAAATCAAAATTAATTAAAAGTTAAACTTTTGTAATACAAAGTGACAAAAAACACACAAGATATTTAAAAAATTGTATTCTTTTCTTTTTGGGTTACAATACAGTATCGTTCGATGGTGCTTAATAAAAATGAACAAAAGTTCATATATATAAATATATTGTACTCCAAGTATAAAACATTTTATAAAATATTTTTGTGTGCTTGTACACGTCTTAAAAAGATCGAGATACCAGTACAAGTAGCAGAACTTAAAAAATAAGAAGACCTTATCAAAAAGGTATCCCAAAAATACTTTTCCAACAAAAGGGGTAAATGTACAATACGTATACATGGAAACAGATTATATTAAAAGCTTATGAAATGTTGTGAACTATTTTTATGAATTCCCATTTTATGTTAAAAAGAAAATAATATTAAATTGAAATAACAAAGATGTGCAATCACCCAAGTATTTAAAAGAACCAACAAATCTTTTGAAATATTTTTAAGGACTTTTGAAAGGCAAATGTTAAAATAATTGTTTCAACTTAATAACAATAATAATAAAATTAAAAATAAAACACATATATGTAATGTTTTTAAAAAAATCAATTTATGTACGTATGTTTAGGATATAAAAGGATACAAGTTTAAAAAAATTACAGATTAATTTGTTGCACTTAAATGGGCAACGATTCATGCAGCCAAACACTTTTACCACCCTCAGCAAAATCAGCAGCCGTATGATCTTCACCTCTCAAAATCCATTTGGTAGTTAAAAGTCCTTCTACACCTACTGGTCCTCTAGCATGGATTCGTGCAGTTGAAATACCCACTTCAGCTCCCAAGCCAAAGCGGAAACCATCAGCAAAACGAGAGCTAGCGTTATGGAATACACAAGCACTATCAACCGAGTTCAAAAAGTGTTGAGCGGAAGATTCTGTTAATAAAAAAATGCATATTAAATGGTATTATTATTGTAGATGAAAATTTTAAGTTTTTAGTAGATTATAAAAAATTCCTACTAAATAGTTGAGAACTTGTTATTTACAGTTTTAATTACTTTCTCATGTCAGTGTTATCAAATTTAAATGCCTCCCTAATTCTATTTCTTGATAAGTATTATTAGTTCTACTTAACTTATTCGACGAAAATGTATACAAATTAATTATTTTATTTAATTATTTTTTTCGAATATTTGGTTCTTCCACCAAGAACCAAATCTTAATTTATTAATGAAATATGTGCGTTTATGTAATTATCGGAAGTAGTCCTCATGTGGTAACAATGACCAATTATAATCTGATACGAGGAATATTTTGCAGAAAGATATATGTATGTGAAGAAACAAGTTAGAGTGCTATATTCGGCTGTGCCGAATCTTAAATACTTACCCTCCACCAGCTACTTCTGTGTTATTACTTTTCTAATGGATCAAATATTTGTAGAAATAAGTTTTCTCATGTCTTTAATAGAAAAAATCCCAAAAGTTAAATCTATTACAATTCCAAGATTTATTGAACATTATAAATTTAGTAATTTGCATGTATGTAAGTGTGTGAAAGATTTAGAGATTTTCAAAATACAAATACATATATAATTTTGTTCTACACAAAATTTTGTTTAACACAAATTGATAATGCTCTTTAAATATGGTTAAAGCGCTTTTAGAGGCTAGACCTAGTATAGGAAAAATAGAAGTATACACTTATATAAACTAATATTTTTGCCAAATTATGTATCAATAGCTAAATTTGGTAATAAGCAGGGAAACCAAAATATGCAAATGCATGTTTTTTGTGGTGCGTCGTATGGACTCATGGATGAGATATTTATACGTTTCAGACCAATTTAAGAATTTTGGCATCGATTTGTTAGAGCATATTTTGGATATTTTACCTATAAGAGCATAATTTTGCATGATTTGACTTTTTTTAGCATATTTAAGGCATATTTTCGAGTTTTTAGAGCATTTTTTACTCTTTTAGTGCATATTTTGATGTTTTCGTTTTTGTACATTTTCAAAACTTTATTTAAAAAAATAAAATTTAATTTTTTTATTTTCAGCCTATTTTGCAATATTGAAAAAACTCGTTTGTAGAACTTAAAAACTGCAAAAAATACAGCATTACATTTTAATCAGACATTACATTTTAAATCAGACATAAAACCTATTACTTTTGATTTCATGAGACCAATCCATTTTTATAGTTTAAAGAACTAGTTATTGGAATTTATGACAAAACCGATTAAAATGTCAGTTTAGAAGCTATGAATACAATCGGTAGAAATGTGTCAAACTTTGTCGTTTGAAATATGTTTTTTGGGGACCGATCGTAAAACAATTTTATAGTGAATTTATGTATATAAGAGCAATATTTTTGATAAATGTATGGATATCAATATTTGGTTATGAGTTATGTGCGTTTTTTCTGTAATGAGTTATTTGCGTTTTAGTTATTTTCCGGACAAGACCTTGTATGGGAGCTATGACCAGTTATAGGCCGATGGAAAAATTTCTTAGTAATATTTTTTGTATATGATCAATACTTGTACCAAATTGTATATGGATATCTTAATTAAGTAATGATTTGTACGTGTTTAAGTGTTTTTCGGAAGGCGAACTAGTATGGGAGCTATGACCAATTGTGGACCGATCGGAAAAAGATTTCGTGGTAGTATTCCTTTATGTGAGAACAATACCTGCAACAAATTTTATATGGATATCTTAATTTACTAATGAATTATGTGCGTTTAGGTGATTTTCGGGAGGGGACCTTGTATGGGAGCTATGACCAAATATGGACCGATCCAAAAAATCTTTCATTGTAATATTTCTGTATATAAAAGCGATACTAGTACCAAATTTTATATCGATATCTTGATTAACTAATGAGTTATGCGGGTTTAACTGATTTTCGGGAGGGGACCTTGTATGGGAGCTATGACCAATTATGGACCGATCCAAATAAACTTTCATGGTTATATTTCTGTACATAAGAGCAATACTTGTACCAAATTTTATATGGATATCTTAATTAAGAAATGAGTTATGTGCGTTTAAGTTATTTTCGGGAGGGGACCTTGTATGGGAGCTATGACCAATTATGGACCGATCCAAAAAAAGCTTTCATTGTAATATTCCTGTATATAAGATAAATATTTGGACCAAACCTTATAGCGATATCTTAATTTGGTAATGAGTTATGCGGGTTTAACTGATTTTCGGGAGGGGACCTTGTATGGGAGCTATGACCAATTATGGACCGATCCAAAAAAACTTTCATTGTAATATTTCTGTATATAAGAGCAATACTTGTACCAAATTTTATATTGATATCTTAATTTAGTAATGAGTTATGCGTGTTTAAGTGATTTTCGGGAGGGGACCTTGTATGGAAGCTATAACCAAATATGGACTGATCCAAAAAATATTTCATTGTAATATTTCTGCATATAAAAGCAATACTTGTACCAAATTTTATATCGATATCTTGATTTACTAATGAGTTATGCGGGTTTAACTGATTTTCGGGAGGGGACCTTGTATGGGAGCTATGAC